>NC_064817.1:6977594-7086227 GCF_023721935.1 Panthera uncia | reverse complement strand
AAGAAGAAGAAGAAGAAGAAGAAGAAGAAGAAGAAGAAGAAGAAGAAAGGGATAGAAGAGGTTTTCTAAGGAACAAATAATCAAGTCCAAGTGCAGGGTTCTCATGGATCTTTAGCCTCTTTCCTAAGTTTAATATGCCTGATAGGGGCCCTCAAGTAGTATTTGTTTAGAAATTCAAGAGGATTTGACCCTATCTTCTTTCCCACAGTAGGGGAAAGAGTTTTCTGTGAAAGCCTGTTCTCTCACCCTCTTCCAATGTGTATGCACATGCACACACACCACCACCACCACCACCACCACCACCACCACCACAGCTCAAATGCCTAGAGCGGTGACTCCTAGGAAAACTTGCATGACATTACATGTCTCCTCAGAGATGTTGGGCACCATAACCTAAACATGCACACTCGCACATATATTTACCTACACAAGATGCTCTCGTTAATGTTCTTGATGGAACAATTATTACACTTCAAAGCATGGGATGGCACAGATATAGATGAGAAATGCACCAAATCTCTGAAAATACCGGTCATTGGCTGAGCCTCGGGTAACTCTACCTTGGATGAGTTAGTCTCTGTTCTGGGATGATTTCGTCTGTGTTCCAGGAAGTGGGTGGGTGTGCCTCGCTGGAGAGGGGGACAAAAGGAGCAGGAGAAGAGAGTGAGAGAAAAACCTGTTGACAGGACAGTTGTTACATTGATGCGTGTGGAATATAGCACATGGAAGACCTACCTGGAGCACCTTTGAGTTTCTAGTGTCCTTTTTCTCCCGGGAATGCATTCTGTCATGCATGTTGAAGCATCCACAATCGAACCACTAAGAAATCCTTACACATTACCAGTTGCTTTTTACCACAGGCAATTGATTATGTTAGAGTGTCTGAAAACTTGATGCATTTAATGCCTATGCTTAAGGGCAAACACAATTGCAAATTATTTCATCAATGCCACACATTCACTTAAAAAATACATTTAACTCTTAATTCTAAATGTGCCCACAGTTATAGTTTGGATTTTCTTGGCCACTGACTACCGAAAGTAAGTCTCTTTTATGAAATACTTTATCGTTAAGATATGGCACGCATCAAAGCATCTCAAGGGTGTTTGATGAAATGACAAGGGACCAAAGGAAAACTCATTGAGGGTCACGTTAGTGCACATACACACACTCACATAAAACTTGTCACTGATCAGACCCTGTATGGCCTCCTGGAAGTCTATTTCTGAGGAATGGATTTGCAGAGGAATCTTGGCCAACATCCTGTATGAACCAAAGAGACAGGAATTGTAGTGCTGCCTCAGGTATCAGCTTAGATTCCCTGCAGCTTCTAGCTGGAACTGGAATGTTCCTTCCAAAGCACTGGAGAATTGCCACTCCACCCAGATTCTGCTGGATGATGTGATTCTTGGCACCTTAATTATACTCAAAACTTCACACCATCTTGAAAATCCGTTTCAGAGTTCAGAGCTGGGTTGTCCCGTACATGGTTGCTGACAGTCGCTGACAAGGGCCATAAACTATCAAATAGCTTAGAACAGCGATCACAAAGCATGTTTGATTATGCAAGCCTAGAAGTCAAAATAAATACACACGAATCCTAAATATATGTATGTCAATTTATAAATTATATACACGAATCAGTAACCATACATTTTGTATATTATAAAACATACATAATGGAATAAAGATGAGGTAAATAACTGATATTTTTAAATGTGTTGTTCACTGTGATGGCTTCATCCTATGGAAAGGCTAGGAAAGGTTGATCTATAATGGAAGTGGTTGTCAATTCATGTTTTATATGGATTTCTTGATAATGTTAAATATGTGTGGCTGAGTTTTCTTCAGCTATGAATAGAGGCCGTAAAGTGGCTGATGATGGCCAACTTGGCAGAGGAAAAGAGTTACTTCTGACATTTTCTTATTAACTTGAGATTGCAATAATAGTATTACCTCAACTCATGGTTTCCTTACAGACAAATTTTCAAGCCGTTGTTCCATTATTTGAGGTTTATTCTAGTTAAAATTGGGTAATATAATCTTTCAATTCACTTAACAAGGTTCTCATTGCAATTCTCCAGGTGTCTGTCATAAGGACCGAGTGTAGGGTGCCGGTGTAAAAAATTTAAATATTGGCAAAACGTAACTTCTTTCTTATTTTCTAGATTAAAAGTAAATGCAAATATAAGTTCTAATCTCTTCTTCCTGTTGATTATCTTGCTTATTTTCTGTAGTATATCTACCTCACTTTGGAGATGAAGAGAGGGGCCATAGTCATCCAGGCTCTTAAGAATCCACAGCACGAACTGTCTGTCATCAAATGACAGCTCCAATGTCCCCTCTCCAGAGACATCTTTCCTTAGCGTAGCTTCCCTTCTGGCACGAATAGAGCCCAGCATACCATTATCACACCCTTGTTGGAATTATATCGAAGTGGATATCCTGTCTGTTTACACCTCCTTGTCCCTTGACTGGATGATCCATTAAACCTTTGATTAATGTAATTGTGATGTTAATATAATTTCGGTGGGTGCCATTTACTCCACTCTCCTTAATACAGTGGCACGACTATGATACCTTTACAGCGCTAAGAAGTACAGCCTGGCCTTAGTCGCATGTTCCAGTTACCTTCTCCTGTGCTGAAATGGATCATCACATATGATGGTTAGCTTGTGAAGTTGGAGAAGGATTCCTAGCTTCTACCACAGAAACCAAAAAATGTTTCCAGTTCCTATCTTATAGAATTCCAAACCCAGACTACTTAAGTGAAAATTACATGGAGCCTCAAAAACTCTGTTTCCTCTGTATTAACTTTGAAGACGAGAGGCTACAAACTTTGAAATTATTTCATGGAGCCTTTCCCGGTCACAAAATGACATCTGAAACCGAAATGATTATAATTATTACTATTTAAGTATTTGTTTCCTAACTCAGGGAAAAGAATATGTGTAAAAATGGCGTGCAGTGAATAAGAGACCGTTTTGAGCACTTTCTCTATATCAGTAATTTTACCAGTATTCGTAATTTAAAATTCCAAAATTTAAACCATTTATAGTGCTTATTTTTATTCTCATTTAATATGTAGACATCAAGACAACAGAATGTACTTAGGGTTTTTTTTTAAGTCTTAGGGAAAAACAAAAAACACTCATAAAATAGTTTTTATTTCCACCATTTTCCATTATTTATAACGGCAAAGACAAACATTTCTAAAATTTTAAATAAGTATTTAATGGATGTTGTGGCAGGCAGAATAATGGCCTCCAAAGATGCCCACGTTCTTTTTTTTAAATTTTAACATTTATTTCTTTTTGAGAGAGCACGAGTGGGGGAGGCGTAGAAAGAGAGGGAGGCACAGAATCGGAAGCAGGCCCCGGGTGCCAAGCTGTCAGCATGGAGCCCGATGCGGGGCTCGGACCGAAAAGCCTTGAGATCATGACCTGAGCCAAAGTCAGACACTTAACTGACTGAGCCACCCAGGCGCCCCTAAAGACGTCCACATTCTAGTCTCTGCAGCTCTGAGTATGTTACCTTACATGGCAAATGGGACTTTGCAGATGTGATTCAGTGAAGGATCTTGAGCGGGGGAGATTATCTTGGATAATCCAGGTAGGTTTGCTGTAATCAGAAGGCTCCTCTAAGTGAAAGAAAGAGAGGCAGGAGGGGCAGAGATGTGAGGATGGAAGCAGTGTCACAGCGATGTGGTGTGAGAAAGACTCAGATGGCCACTGCTAGCTTTGAAGATGGAAAAAAGGCCGTGAGCCAAGGAATGCAGGCAGCTTCTAGAAGCTGGAAGAGACAGGGAAACAGAATCCCCCCGCAGAACCTCCAGAAAGAACAGAGCCCGGCTGACACCTTGGTTTTAGTCCAGTGAGACTCATTCTGGACTTCTGACCTCCAACACGATAAAATAAGAAATTGGTTTTGTTTTAACCCACTAAATTTGTGGTAATTTGTTAGAACAGCAGCACGAAACTAATACAGCCATCTTTTTCAAATACGCATTTTAAAAAAGTTCATCAATTCCTCTGTGTAGCCTCTCACATTCAGCCCATGACAAATTTTGATGGCTTCAACAAAATAGTTTAGCTAGAGTTTTGAAATCTGAGATTTTATCATATTAGAAAATCATTTTAAATCATGCAAATTAGGTAATAATGCCAAGTTTGTGTGGGTGATTATTTATAACTCAGTTCTTATGTAAAAAGACACCTATTTGACAGAAAGCAATAGCTATACCGTAAACTATCTGAATGTTCAGTCTAAGCCTTCTGTTTCTTGGGAGTTGAGCAGGAGTAGGTGCTCAAGAAATGTTGTCAAGAGACACAGATGGCTGGGAGGTGGTCTTCAGACCTACAGATCTTCCCTGGTTTCAGAGTCTGATACTTGGCTGTCTACAACCCATTCCTCTAATGGAACCTATGGGATCACATATCCAGTATTGTTTCTCAAATAGAACTAGAAATAATGGCCTGGGAAATGTACCATTAGCCGGAACTGGAAACAATCGTGATACTTGATGAGTCTTAGCACTGGGTGGACTATGATTTTCCAGTAGTCAGATTAAGTGCTGCTACCCAGTCTTCCCTACACAGTGCCCTGGAGAGCGAGATCCACCAGTAAATTGCTTTAAGAACAATCCATATGGAAACCATTGGCAATAGCATAGCCTAGCATATGGCAAGTGACATGTATACATATAAAAATAAGAACTGTAAACATCGCAAGCTATTTCAATAGTGAAATCATATCCTTCCCCACCACCACCTCTCCAACAAAACACAGCAAAGAGTACCCCGGCCCCCCTCTGCCACGTGAGCCACCCAGAAAGAATGTGAATCGTGCAGTAATGGCTGTCATTGTACCAGTTAGGGTCCCTTTAGGAAGCAGATGACACATCCAAGTGACTTTACATAGACAGTCATTGGCGAACTTTTTACAGAGGATTGGACAGGATTGAAAGACTGATGGAGTGATCATAGGCACCAAAGGATCAGCAATAGGGGGAAGCTGCTGGTACCACTCCTATATCTGGAGGGGCAAAGGAAAGGAATGTTCTTTCTGGTACCAGAGACTAGAGCTGTCTAAGTAGGATGTCCTGACAGGAGCTGTTCCCACAGCCGAAGGCAACCACTGGCAGAACCACAGCAGGGAGGAAGTGGGAAGGGCAGTTACCATGAAGTCATCTTCTACCCACCCGTCTGTCCCTTGCAAGAGCCTCCCCTTGGCCAATGACACCCAAATTGCAGCTGGTCAGTCGTCTGGATGATACAGTCCGTGGGTGTCTCTTTGGGAGAGACAACTGGACAAAGCAAGATAAGAATGAATGGAACATAAGAATATATAGCCGTTTTTCAATGCAACAGATACTATAACTCACAGACTGCCAGGGGAAGACACAAAAATAAATGATGACATGATGGCAATGATACTATGACACCAAAAGAACAGAGTATGATGGAAACACTTAAAGGAACAAGCCTGTACATAAGAGGTCAGTGACGGTTTCTAAAAGGGAGTCAGATCTAAGCCAAAATATGAATTCATTGGCCATCACTGGCTTTCAGCGAGGACTGTTCTAAGGGCTTTACACGTAACACATTCAATCCTTCCGAGGAACCTATGACTCAGGATACATCATTGCCCAATTCTTTTTTATTTAAAAAATTTGTTTTTCATTTTTTAATGTTTATTTATTTTTGAGAGACAGAGACAGAGTGCAAGCAGGGGAAGGGCAGAGAGAAGGAGACACAGAACTTAAAAGCAGGCTTCAGGCTCCAAGTTGTCAGCACAGAGCCCGACACGGGGCTCGAATTCATGAACCATGAGATCGTGACATGAGCCAAAGTCAGGTGCTCAACCGACTGAGCCACGCAGGCGTCCCTATTGTTACCTAGCTTAAAGATGGAGAATTTGATGCAAAGGGACATGACTTGGCCAACGTCACACAGCTTTAATTGGTGAATTCAGGTATCTAGCTCCAGAGCTGCCTCTTAAACCATTACCCTACAAGTAAGGAGAGTTCAAAGTAGAGGGAAAATCCCAAGCTAAGGGCTTGCGAGATCAATAGGATTAGAGGCTGCGGAAGTGAAAACACATCATGCAGGGCTCCGTAAACAATGTAGCAAAGTATTGTTTTGTTCTTACTGTTTACTTATTTTTGTGAGAGAAAGCGTGAGCAGGGGAGGGGAAGAGAGAGGTGGGGGGGGGGACAGAGGATCTGAAACGGGCTCTGTGCTGATAGCAGAGAGCCCGATGCAGGGCTCGAACTCACAAACCGTGAGATCGTGACCTGAGCCGAAGTCAGATGCTTAGCCAAATGAGCCACCCAGGCACCTCGCAAAGTTTTGGTTTTAACCTAAAAACAATGCAGAGCTTCTGTAGAGTGTTTTAACTGGGAAAAACAATTTCTAGATTTGCACTTTCATAACATTCTACCTGTAGTAGAGAGAAGGTATTAAAGTGGATCAATATGTGAGATCAGTAGAACAACTATGAGTGCACCGTGCAAAATTTACTATGCAGCTCAGTAATTCCAATCCTGGAAATGAAATTTATCTCCGCTTGGGAGATTTGTATATGAATGTTCATAGCAACATCATTCATAATAACTCAAAAATGAAAAAAAAGCTCTAATGTCCATTAGCGGGTAAATTGATAAACAATATATGATCTATCCATACAATGGACTATTATTCAGCCATAAAAAAGGAATTACGTGTTGATTCATGCTACTGCGTGGATAAGCCTCGAACACATTGCGCTAAGTGAAAGGAGCCAATCACAAAGGGTCACATATTATATGGTTCCTTTATGTGAAATGTCCAGAAAAGGTAAATCTGTCAAAAAGACAAAGATTAGAGGTTGTCAAGGACTAGAGGTGTGAGCAAGGATTAATTGAAAACAGTAGAGAGGGATCTCTTTGGGGTGATGGAAATGTACTAAAACCAGATTCTAGTAATGGTCGTACAACTCCATGAACTTACTAAAAATCATTGAGATGCACACATAAGGGATAAATTTTATGATATGTAAACTATATCTCAATAACTTTTACCAAAACAACAAAACAAGACAGGTTGTTTTGATAACACAAGGAAGACAAGATGGTGGCCTGAACCAAAGTAGGGGCAGTGGAGATGAAAAGTAGAGAAGTTATTGAAACTGATAATGCCACCTATGGTCAGGAGAGATGACTGAAAATTTTATGTACCTTGACCCAGATGCTTTGAGAAAGAGACTATGGATCTTTGCCGTCCTGGTGATGGATGTCTGTGAGGGAAGACAGAGATCTGCAGCTATGGAAGGGAGATTACCCAGCAGGCAATACCTTTGGATTGAGCAGTAGCTCTCTGCTGATGATAATGCATAGAATTCTTGAATACACATTTTCTGGCATGAGAATGGAGACTTTAAGAATTAGCCAAATATTTTGGACTAAACTCTAAGAAGGTACTGAGAACAAGCATAGCACCATGTCTCTGTGGATGACTGCCCTCATAAATGTCAGTCAGTTTTCCAAAACAAGAATGAGGATATCTGGGTTCTTGAGTTAATACCTCTTTCCACATCATGTGACATTTGGTATCCCTTGAGGAATGCTTGGGTTGTGAGGTCCCCTAATGTAGCTTTAGAGCCAAGAAAATGTCAATGATCTTTCTGCTTTCCCCTCAAGCCACAATAAAATCCAGGGTCTGATTAGTTGTTTGGGCGACACCTAGTCATGTTTTGATGGAGTTTGGTAAAACAAGTAAGAAGATCCATTTTTCCCAGGCCCATGAAATGCATGTAGTGGTAAGAAAATTGGGTTAGACTGTGTTTCCCCTGCCAGGACGCGGAGTTCTCCATGTAGTTCAATATCCCCTAAGGGATGGTCGAACCTTTCAGCATATGGTAAGTTAATCTCTCTTCTGCTGGGTTATCAGGGGGTCAGCTGAAAGGTCAGAAGCCACGACAAGAACATGAGAAGCCTAAGCTTGGAGTTCTGAATTGTAGGGTGACTTTTGAAAACCTGGAATGGGGGGTGAAGATGTCTAGGACATGGTGAGAAGGGGAAATTCCCTGCTCTGTTTTCAGCTTTTCTCCAGGTTGCCTTTTCTCTTCTAAGAGATGGAAGTTACTTGCCTCTCTGATTTTAAGCTAAGATCTGGGCCACTCGATTTAAAGCAAAATATTTCTTCTGCTTAAAATACCTTGAGGGAGATGATCTGGGCCGGCAATATAAGCTAAGAATTTTGTGTATAGAGGGCCGAATATATGCTGGCTTCCTGTGTGGTCTGAACTGTGAGGCTTAACGTGGGCAAGTCGGTGTGACAAGAAAGAAGCTTGCGCCTTAACTATTCATCGGTACATCCTGTGGGCCACATCCCATTCTGTTCCTGTAGGCTTCAAAGCCACCCTCGGAGCACCTGAGAAAGTTCCTTATTTACAGAAGGTTTTCCTGAGTTCTACTTTGTATTGAAAACAAAGTCGTGTTCCGCTGCCCTTTTAGTCATAAAATCGGAGAGATGACTTATTGACAGGGTAGGGCCTCGTTTTCTTTTTTATCCTTTTAATTCCTTTTAAGTCTTCAAATCACATCATTTGCTGTGACAATAACACTTTTTCAGCCTGAGTGCTTGGGAAGCAAGTGAGCAAACCGAATTCTGTACTGCCTGAAAGAGCACTGAGTAAAATGCAAGCTAAAATTGGATTACCGTAGGGGCGCCCGGGTGGCTCAGTTGGTTGAGCGTCCGACTTCGGCTCAGGTCATGATCTCACAGTTCGTGGGTTCGAGCCCCACGTTGGGCTCTGTGCTGACGGCCCAGAGCCTGGAGCCTGCTTCAGATTCTGTGTCTCCCTCTCTCTCTGCCCCATCCCCACTCATGCTCTGTCTCTGTCTTGAAAATAAATAAAACATTTAAATAAATAAAAATAAAATTGGATTACTGTATCATTATTAAGAGAAAAGATTTAAGAAGTGGATGAAAGACAACCCAGATTTCTCATGCTGTGTTGAAGACCTTGAAATAACATACCTTGGTTCCAAATACACTTACTGGGCAATTACCAAGAGAGAATGAGCCTAGAACGTTATGTTCTGGTTTTGTGAGGACTTTGTTGACAATAGCATTTGCAAATCTGGATACAGAAACATAAAGAAACTTGAGTCACGGTGAGGCGACACTGGAGAGTGACTTGGAGAACTTTCCTTTTTGTGAAGAGGCATAATTGTTTGTGTTTCTTCATTTAAAGCTTTGAACCTGCTCACTTGCCTGCATAATGCTTTTACTTTGTGGGCTTGTTTTAACTCACAGGGAGCATCAGCGAAGCCATGTTCTTGGTAGCAAATTCAGAAATTAGCTCCATTTGTTTCTGAGGATAAGAGAGGTTGTTCAGTTTACCTTTGGGCTGAAATGTTAACCTTTAGCATTTGTGGCTGTTTCCCTTAAGCAGTAAGGTGTTTGGGGAAGTTTCGGTTTCCCCGAGAAAAAAAACAGTTGATTTCTACAGCACTGAAAACAAAATGTAAATATTGATACAAATCATATGGGGATCTTAATGAAACATTATTAAAAGCTCATTTAAATGTAGACAAAAGAGATTGTTTTTACTTGGGAGATTCTGTTGAGAAAGAAGATGTGTGTAATCATGTATGCTCATTGGGTCTTTTTTAAATTTTTTTAAACGTTTATTCATTTTTGAGAGACAAAGAGAGACAGAGCATGAGTGGGGAAGGGGCAGAGAGAGAGGGAGACACAGAATCCGAAGCAGGCTCCAGACTCTGAGCCGTCAGCACAGAGCCCGACGCGGAGCTCAGACTCACAAACTGCGAGATCATGACCTGAGCCGAAGTCGGTCGCTCAACCGACTGAGCCACCTAGGCGCCCCTCATTGGGTTTTGTTTTGTTTTGTTTTTTTATCTATATAGCTGTCAATGTCAAGTCAGTGAAATGCATCATGTTTAATATCTTTCCGGTCTAAGGGATTTGAAAATAGCCTATATTGTTAACACGTAGCCCATATAACAGCACATTCTTTTTGAAGTACCTCTTCCAGATCCCAAGACAGTTAGGTGAGGATTAAACTTTAAACTTTAGTTGTTCTGATGAGGAACAAAAAAGTCCTCTCCATATGGCCAGAGTTCAAACAGGGTGGGTAGGAATATAAATTGCTTTGGCCACTATGGGGAACAGTACAGTACGTAGATTCCTCAAAAAATTAAGAATAGATCTACCTTAAAATCCAGCAACTCCATTTCTGGGTACATATCCAAAAGAAATGAAAACAGGATATTGAAGAAATATCTGCACCCGTTTACTGCAACATTATTCACAATAGCCAAGGTACAGAAATAACCTAAGTGTCTATCAACAGATGAATGTGGTGTATATACACAGCGGAATATTATTCAGCCTCAAAAGAAGGAAATCTTGCCTTTTTCAACCACATGGGTGGACATCGAAGGCATTCTGCTAAGTGAGAGAAGCCAGATAGAGAAAAACAAATACCGTACGATCTCACTTATATGTGGAATCTAAAACAGCTGAACTCATAAAAACAGAAAGTAGAATGGTGGTTACAGGGCCTGGGGTGGCGGAATGGGGAGAGGTTGTTGAAGGGTACAGACCTCCCACTCGTACGTGAAGAAGTCCTGGGAATCAAATGCACTGCGTAGTGGCGATATTATAAACTTCAAAGCTGCCCGAGAGGCTAGACCTCAGTTCTCATCACAAAAAAGAAGTGGTAGTTATGTGACTTGAGAGAGGTGTTAGCTAAGGCTACAGTGGGAATCATATCGTAATATATAAATGTATCAGATCAATACATCGTATACCTTAAACGGTCAATTGTTTCACAATTTGAACAATTAAAAATTAAACAAAAAATTGGGCGCATACGTTGGGCTAGGTCATTGGTCAGTTTCAGAATACCTGGTAAACAAGAGGCCTGGAGCCAACTAAGATAGAAAGCAAGATCAATGTCCTGATCCTACCCGCCCCCCCCCCCACCCCAGGCACGTGGCCATGAATGGAGACATTTTTGGTTGTCACCGCTGGAGGAAAGTCTCCTGGAATCTAGTGGGCAGAGACCAGGGATGCTGTCAAATGTCCTACGAGGCCCCCTGCAGCTGAGACTGGGGGCGCAGGTTGGCGGTGTTATGATGTCAAGTCACATGGGTGAGAGTATGGCGATTCCAGGCAATCGACCCCTTTGGAATCAGCGTTTGAGGTAGAATGGGAAGTTCCACTCTGTCATACAGACACACTAAGAAAAGACCTCAGTTTCCACAGAGAGAGAACTGGTGTCTAGCACCAGCAGGTGACATCTGTCCCACAGGGAAAATAAGACAGCTGTTCCAGTCAGGATAACTAATGTCAGCTGTTGTAATGAACAGTGACTTTCCACAACCGTGTGTTTCTCACACACATTTCGCTCCAGTGTGGTTGACCGGTGACAGTGGAAAAGGTGTCCAGGGACCCAGGTTCTTTCAGTCTAGCGGCTCTGTCACCACCAGAGCCTTAGGGACCTTCGCAATGTTCTCAACATCTGGCCAAGAGGTGACTGAAGAGAGAATTTCAAAGACTACGCGGAAGGTTTTAGGAGGCAGGCGACTTGCCCCAGGCCAGCTCTATTCCCTGGCCTCACTTAACTGTAAGGGGCTGGGAAGTGTTTAGTTTTGTGCCCAGGAGGGATTGGCAAGCACATGCCAGTGTTTCTGCCAGGATATCATTTCAGTATCTGAGGGAAATGTGATGGAGCTTGAAATAGGATAGTATTTGAAATCAGCTGCTTAAATTGTGAAATGGATTCTCTTTATAGTCCGGCAGGGCAAAATTTACGTTTCTTTGACGAGAAAGTAAAAATAATCAAAACTCATGAATTTCAGAAACCCGCTCTTACCCTGTCAGTTTATCCCCCTTTGTTCCTTCCCCACTCTTCCTGCAGCTTGGGCTGGTACCCGGAGATGTTGAGGTCGGCTCAGAGACAGTGAGCAACTGAGCTGGCAGCACAGAGGGGCCTGGAAGTAATGATCCGGGCTGTTTTTAAGGTCCGGACACTATGCTAACCCATAGCATCTGTTACAGAAAAGACACAGCTCAGACATCACCAGCCTTGAAATTCTCACATCCACTTCCTGTCAAAAGCCCAGCTGTGAAATGCTCGACTCGTTCTAATCAAATTTGTTCTCCTAAGTTAGTGCTGCCCAAGTTGGTTGTATGCAAGAATCATCTGGGATGCCATGGTGGACAGATTCTAAGACCACCCTCCCCCAATGAATTTCTTTTTCTGGTACTCCCCCTCCTCCCGTTGTGTAATCCTCTCCCTTTAATGTGGGTGGGACCTGGGACTTGCTTTTAGCCAAAACAATATGGCAAAGGTAATGGGATGTCACTTCCGTGATCGCATTACCAAGATTGTAACCCCTATCTCGCTAGTGGGCTCTCTCTCTTGCTGTCTTTGATAAGGCAAGCTGCCATGTTGGAGAGGCCCATCTGAAAAGGTACTGAGGGCATCCTCCAACCAATAGCCAGCAAGGAACCTAGGACTTTAGTCAAACGGCCCTTAAATAACTGAATTTTGTTAACAACCTGCATGAGCTTAGAAGTGAATCCTTCCTCCGTCAGACCTTCAGATGCGATCCCATCTCCAACTGGCGGATTGACTACAGCCTTGTAAGACCCTACAACAGAGGTACCATCTAAGGCTGTGGAGTAATAAATGGGTATTGCTTTGAGCTGCTAAATGTGTGATCATTTGTCTGCAGCAATGATAACGAATATAGTTGTTTGTTGAAAATACAGATTCCCAGGTCCTAGCCACAGAATCTGTTTAGCAGGACTGGAGACGGACTTAGGAATCCCAAGGTGTTCACCATCACCTCAGATGGATTCTGAAGTACTTGGTTTAGAAATCACTCCAAATTCTCTCCTCTTTATTCTTATATCTAGTCATCCTCAGCAGAAAGTTCTATAACTCAGCAGTATTATTTTTACTCCCAACAGAAGTGACGTAGAAGTTACATTTCAGTGATTTTTCTCTCGGTCCATTATTGAAACATACGCACTTATTTTCTATTGCGGCTGTAACAAATTACCATAAGTTTCGTGGCTTGAAAAACTATAAATTTATAATCTTACAGTTTTGGAGGTCAGAAGTCCAAAATTAGATCTCACTAGGCTAAAATCAAGGTTTCAGCTGTGGTGATGCTTTATGGAGGTTCTAGGGGAGAATTGGTTTCCTTGCCTTTGATTCATGGCTCCCTTCTAGCAATGGTATCAGAGACCTCTGCTTTTGTCATCACATCTCCCTCTGACTATGCCCCTGCCACCTATGGTTTTTCATATAAGGCCCTTTGTGATTATGTTGGGCCCACCAGGATAATTAAGGAGAATCTCTCTATGTCAAGCTGCTTAAGTTGATAATGTCTGCAAGGTCCCTTTTGCTATGTAAGGTGACATTCACAGGCCTGGGGTCTAGGACATGAACATCTTTGGGGGACCATTATTTTGCTTACTACAAGATCCATTGAATAAAATATCTGTGTCTTGATGCTGGTAAAATGTTTGTCTCTTTCTTTATAGCACACAAACTATGTAATTTGTCTGGTTTCCCTTTCTTCCCTGGCTACCGGTGCTCTTGGAGCTAATAGTTGTGTCCAATTGTAATACGTCTGCTGACTTGCTTTCTTATCCAGCTGCTGCCCTTGGTTCATTATTTTGTTCTTACTCTTTTATTCTTATTTTAGCAGTTCTGTTTTGTCTGTGTCACCTATTATAAGTTGATTTTGAAACATAACTAGAATATACAAATCCCCATATTTAAGCTTAACCCTTAGATCCTCTGATTCCTAATCTCTTGCCCTCCAAGGTCGGCACCGAGTGAAACATTTTCTCACTTGATACCTGGACTTTCTCTCTTCTATATCTCACTCTAATACTCCTTCTTTGTCCTTCCCACAGCCATCTCTGGACCTCCAAGCCACTCACCAATCTAGTTGTCAATTTTCCCCCAAGGGACTGTGAGTGAGTAGTTCAGTCTCCACCCATTGGGTAGATTCTGCTAAGGCCCTTTATTTTGTGATGGATGAACTAGTCTCTGAACCCTTGGTCAGCCTGCCCATGGAAGAAAGATCTTCTGAACTGATCTCAAATACACTGGGCTCATTAAAGTACTTGAACAAATTGCCCTAGTAACTCCCATAATAGCCACACACCTCAGGGAGACAAATAATATTATCCATATGTTACAAGAGGAAATATTGAGTCAAAGAAGGCAAAGAGAGCTATAGATTCTATTTCTTTGGGAAAATTATCTCAGTTTCAGGGTTTTAGATGACTTAGATGGATGAATCCCAATCCTAGTTTTCCATTTCATCAGTACACCCCAATTATTGTTAGCAGTGGTTTGACAAAATAATTTTGTTAGCCTAATTAAAATATAGATTTCAGATTCCATATTTTGGAATGGTCAGAGGAGCAGAGAATGGAGTGCAAACTTTAGAAACATGATTATTAAAGTGTCTGCCAAAATGTTTTGAAGTTAAGCATATATGTTCAGCTTAATAAATTTTTATAAAATGAACACCTACATAGCCACTCTCTCCTTATGCCCAAATTCTGTCCATACCTCAAAGACCAGATTAGATGCTCTTCCACAAAGACTTGCATAAGCTTCCTCCTTGTAATCTTTTTTTTCATTAAATTCTAGGACCATTTTAGTTGGATTCTTCTAATATCCCATAATGTCTGTATTTAATGTGTGTGTATGCGTGTGTGTGTGTGTGTGTGTGTGTGTGTGTGTGTATGTGTTCACATTCATTCGCTCTCACTGTTTTACTATAATTTGAATATGGTTCATCAGAGAAGAATGAGTGAATGAATGAGGAGGGAGTAAATGAGGGGTCAAGTTAATGGAGGTCACCCAGCCCGGGATGGAACAGTCAAGTCCACCATATTTGGGAGTTAGACAAGGGTCAGTAAGCCAGGTGAGCCGTGGCAGCTCTGGACAAACACTTCGGCCCTGACTTTAGGCTGAAGCTGGTCTTCACTCTGTCTACCTCCTGGGATCAGGTGGCCTGGATGCCCTTAAACAGTGATCAAGGTTAAAAGGGAATCCGATATTTTTAAGTGCATCCTGCTCCTGTTTAAAGAGAGATAGGATGAGTTTAAGGAGAGTAGGGCATACTGTCCCGCTGCTTTACCTACATTTATATCGTGTTTTACACTTTTCAGCAGGTTTTCACATATACATTCTTGATTCAAGCTCGGGGGAAAATTAATTTTGCTACTGTATTCATATCTGTTGACCATGGCAGAGAGTCTCCGGGGGCATCAAACACGCACCACTTAGCTGAAGCAAGTAGAGAGAGATTGGTAAGACTCACCGGCTTCCCCATCTTTCCCAGGACAGGGTTTTTTTTCCTCAGCTGTGATCTGGAAGAGACAAACCTGTGGGTCCTCTGAGCATGATTTCATCCTTAGAGAAAACCTAAGAGATAGAAATTAGTATCCCTCCCTTTTTACAGATGACGGAACCAAAGAGCTTCAAAGAGTTTTAATGGCATACCAAAGGCCACCTGTCTACTTCCTAGTTGAATTGGCTGTGTTCTACTCAGTTGTGGTGCATGGGAGTCTGATACATAATGAGAAAGCAGACGTGGGGATTTCGATTCAAAGAAAGTGACCGAAGTTGTGCGAATTATGATCTTGTTTGTGACTAAAGTTTAATATGAAGTGATACCAGTTAAGTATTCTTAAATATGTACCCTGATTTATTGTAGATGGTAATGATTGAGTATCAACTCTATATAAGCCCCTGGGTTCATGGGGCAGTGCACCCCACAAAGCTGCCTTTTCCTCATATTCCAGATGGGAAGTAGGACACAACTCTCTTTGCTTTCAAAAATCAAATCTCTCTGGTCCTTTTTAACAATTTCTATGGTCAGAATTAGCTGGGGCTCTGGCTCTTGATATTTAAAGAAAAACCTTTTAAATTAAAAAATCCCATTTTCCCCCTCAAGAAGCATACTTTTTATGTATCAAATGAGCTTTGTTTTGGGATTATTATGATTTGCTATGAGTTTACTAACCTGATGCAGCAAAAACAGTCGAATTATGTGTTCTGAAAGTATCTGAAAGCAGTGTGCACTCAAGAAGTTTGTCTCTACCTGGTATGTAAAAGAAAAGTAACAGATAAGAAGGCTTAGGGGAGACAAGCACAGGGGATTCCCCCCCAAATTCTCTTGCATTTATTACCATAGTATGATAGTTCATTATTATCATAGATACAAATTATCATATGCAGTAAATCCCATTAATCTTGCACACTTTCTCAGTTGATCATGCCAGGTTGAAGCCTGGAGGTTTTACCATAAAATCTGTTCATTTGTGTATGTCTTCTGTAGGTATGTAGGTGTTTAGACATTAGAGATTAGAAATTGGACATTAGAGGTAGAGGTAGAGGTGGAGGTCATCAGTGGTTCTTCCCTGGGGGAAATTTCTGAGGGACACACACACACACACACACACACACACACACACACCAAAGAACTTTCTGATCCAAAATGTCAATTGTGCTGAGGTTGAGACACTTTGAGATAGATACAAAGATAGCTAGATACATAGGTAGATACACAGATACACAGGAATAAAGCTAGTTATATGCTAAGTGCCAGACATTGTGCTTGGCAGACAATGATCAGGGCATCCCTTGTTGACAACATAACTTGTTGTACAGTCATTGTGCGTT
Organism: Panthera uncia; assembly: GCF_023721935.1. Lineage (NCBI taxonomy): Eukaryota > Metazoa > Chordata > Mammalia > Carnivora > Felidae > Panthera > Panthera uncia. Next base: position 7,069,493 of record NC_064817.1, on the reverse strand, counting down.
TTCACACCTCAACATCCCAACCTTGTTTCCAGCCTATGTACAAACCAGGTTCTCTTGGGAAAAAGAAAGTGTGGCCTCTCCCAGGATTTGACATCTTTCTAATCAGCATCCTTTTAGGAGTAAAACCACCTAAACATGCGTTTCTAGGTGAAGGTAATTTTTTGTATAGCATACATAGTTCCTAGCGCTGATAACAAATTCAGCCGGCTTAATCAGATTCAGATTTGGTATGCTGTTTCAGTGGAAAAGGAAAACAAATGTAAGAGGGCACTTTGGAACTTTGGCTCTTGTTAAGGAGTTTATGTAATTTGCTGCATTAAAGTTTAAATCCAAGCTCACAATAGCTTCACATTTATGATATAAAACTAATTCAAGATGAACTATGCAGTCCCCTGAGATGTCTTTGCAGATCTCTGTCCCTGTTCTCCCACTTCTAATATGCCAACTATTACCAAAATCTCAATCAGTTTCTAGACAGAGATTTCTTGCATCTAATATGGCTTATGGATTCTGGGACCAACATCAGTAAAAGATTTGGAGCCCTGGGTGTGAGTAGCCCGTCCAGGAAATACATGTTTGGACTGATTTAGGGCACATACTAATCAAATACTTTTTTTAAGTTTATTTATTTATTTTGAGAGAGACACAGAGAGTGAGTGCAGATGGGGGAGGGGCAGAGAGGGAGAGAGAGGATCCCAAGCAGGCTCCCTGCTATGAGCACAGAGCCTGAGGCGCCCCTCTCCCCCCTCCCGCCACACTCGCGAACCCTGAGATCATGACCTGAGCAGAAATCAAGAGTTGATCGCTTAACCGACTGAGCCATCCAGGTGCCTCACTAATCAAATACTTTTGATTGACTGTTAATATCTCACACTTAACCTTGTCAAGACTATCCTGACTTATAGTTACTACTGTTTCAAGTCCTTTTTAGAAAAACACCATGGAACGTGTAAGTGAATGCACACTGGTCTACAGAAATTCTAAGCCCACATTAATTGCAGATTAACTGTGAGGTTAAATGATCAGGGAAACGTCTGTGAAATGCTGGGACTCCTTTGAAGAAGAGAACCCCGAAGACTTCATATATGCAATTGTGAAAACTTAACCTAACCTTAGGGATTTTGACTTTTTTTTTTTTTGGCTTCCCATTATATCTATTCCCAGGTAGACCAAAAGCTAGATTGATTTCTAAATAGAAGTACCCATTAGGATGAAGCCAAGGTCAATCCTAAATGTATCCTTTCAGCATTGGGACACTAGACAGTATGGGATTCTCAAAGAACAGCCCTCTGAGACATGACAGCTTTCAGTCTCAAAAGCTTGCTGATCAGTCTCTCTCTCCAAGGTTCCTGAAAAACTTGCTAAACCAGAGCTATTCATTGACACATCTGCCTTCAAAATCACATAGAAAAAAAAAAACCTAACATTTGAAAATAGAAAAAGGCAGAGAAGTTTCTCAGTACTCCAATATGTTTCCAATCTATGTCAAATCTCTCAGTTCTTTTAAAGACTAATCCTTTCTTCTGATCCCTGTAGCTTAAGAGAATAATAGCAGGGGGCCACCTAACCAGGCCGGGGAGCTCCACCAGAGGGATACAGAGTCTATTTCCATATCTGTCTGTTTCCTTTGCATGTTCCTGCCTCCGTCCCTGTCCTTCTTGGATGGCTCTTTTCTTCCTCTTGTCTTTCCTTCTCTGGCTACAGTATAATGTGTTATTCTTGTTTGGTGGGGGGGGGGGGGAGGCATTTAAAAACATGTTTAAATATTTAAAATTGTTTTAAATTTTTTACTCGTTTATTTTTACATAATTTGGGATCAACAAAAAAGTTTCCAAGAAAGTACAGAGACATGCTGTATACACTTGGCCTGGTTTTCCCTAACGTTAATGTCTTCCATGACCATGGTAATTCTGTCAAAACTGAGAAACCAACATCGTACCTTACTCTTAACTGAAGTCCAGACTTCATTTGGATTTCTCTAGTTTTTTTTTCACAAATGTCTTCTTTCTGTTCTAGGATCCCATCCACAGGACTCAGTGCATTTAGTCATTAGGCCCCCTGAGATCCCCTGGGCTATGAGTTTCTCCGTCTTTCCTTTTCAAGACTCACAGTTTTGAGGAGTGCTGGTCAGGTATTTTGTAGAATGTCACTCTCAATTTAGCTGCTACGATCTGAAAGTTCGTGTGCCCCCAAAATTCATATGTTGAAGTCTTAACCCACGTCGTGATGATATTGGGAAGTGAGGTCTTTGGGAGGTGACTAGGTCGTGAGGATTAATGCACTTATGAAAGAGACCCAGCAGAGAGCTCCCTGGCCCCGACCACCTTGTGAAGGAACGGCATGAAATCTGCGACCCAGAAGAGGGCGCTCACCCAGCCATACTGGCCTCCTGGTATTGGACTTCAAGCCCCTTCTATGGGTTTGGGGAAAAATAGCACAGAGGTGAAGTGAAGTGTCCTTCTCGTGACATCATAACAGGGGTGTTTTATATGCTTCACTAAAACATAACTTTTGACATTCTTCCAACCTTTAATTAAGTTGCTGTTATCTACCCTAATATCTGGACACATGGCTGACACATTACCCGCTATTACTTGGCAAATGAATGAATCTCTCTACGTCTGTCTCCATCGTCACCTATACTATGGGCCAGAGGCCCCGGGTGGGAAAAGGAGAAACTGTAGGCAGCCTAGATGCTGGCCATCTGATAGTCCAACCACTGCCATCGATCTGGGTTTTAAAGCGTTAGTTAAAAATCACTTTGGAAAACTGTGATATATTTTCATCTTCCTAAAAGAATGTTCTAAATTTTCATTTGGTTTTGATATTCAACTGTGGTGTTTTAAACGGTGCTAATGAAGTGAGAAGTAAGCATATAGGAGTGAAGAAATACAGACCTTGGGAAACGGGGAGGTGGGTTAGCATGATTGCTGTAAAATTGCTTGTTTTCATTGCCCTTTGAGGATTGGCCCTCCCGCGTGGTTATTTGCCATCTCATTAAAAGGGAAACTCTCAACGACATGGTCTTGAAACACCTGCCTAGCCAAATGCAGAGAGGCAGCCTTTTCAGAGCTGTGGTTTTATTTTCTCTGTAGCTTGACGGGAGTCTTCATACTTGACTCAAAGCGGTGAAGTTTTGAGTGGCCAACAGACACAATTCAACGACGCAAAGTTAAGCGAATTGCTTAAGAATTCAACCTGCTTTATTTTGCGGAACATGAGTCCCCTCAAAGTCGAGTTTAAAAGGCCAAAATAATTGCTCGCCTTTGCTGGTGTCACTGGTAGTTTTGCAGGGAAGTCAGCTTCTCTTGCGCCAAGGCAGACAGAAAAATTATCTCCCGCTGTGGGGAGGTGGGAGGACAAGGCTGACCCGAGGAAAGAAGAGTTTCTTTGATTTTCTAGTCTTTTCTACATTAGCTGTTAATAATTGTTAAATGTCCTGGCATTTTGCAAGCAATTTAAAGGCCAAAAATCCCCGGGGTGGGGGTAGTTTATGGGAGTAGGATGGGTGGGGGAAATCTATAATTCTCGTCTTCTGTTTTGAGAATAAACATTCTTGACTAAAAGAGAAAAGGCACCTTTTCTCCCTCATTGACAATGGGCCCCCAAATCGGATGATAGGTCTGTGAGGAAAACCTGGACAATTTCTAGCCTCTGCTCCTCTTTGGGTTCAAAAACCGCCAAGAAAACCATGAGTGACAGTAGGGGCTTTTACAGGGAATCAGACACCTAAAAATCAGTCTCAAGTAGAACTTCAAAAATTAACTCCTCAGGACGATTCATATCCTACAGCAAAGTTGCTGTTTCAGTACTTGGACCGGGAATTGCAAAGGAAAGGTTTCTTAAGATAAGCATTTGTGTTTCAAATTTCCCCCACTTGGCTCTTTATGATAACAGCTTTGGTAAATAGCATAGCAGTTGAAACATTTATTATTGGAACAGAAATGCAATTACATGCAGATGTTGTGCTGTGACCCGTTGCTTTGTGCTGCACACGTTTTCAAGCTGGAGGAGGAACACGCAGGTCACCGAGTAAATGCTCTAGGCTGGGCTCCGCTTATTCTCCTGACTTGACTTATCTAATCTCTTTCGTGAGTGTTGCCACAATCAAGGCCTCCGTGGCCCTTCTTGGCAGCCGGTTTCATTGCACGATTACTCCAACTACCATCCAGAATGTCTTTTCATCCAACGTAAACGTTCTCTACTTAATCCAAACCTGGCCCTTTCTCCAACATTCCTGTTCTGAGACACATGCAATGACCGCTGGGTTTCTTTTTTCAAGTTTGTCATTGTTGTCTACTTTTTGTCAAGGTGGGCCTTTTGTTTTGTTTGTTTTTTGGCTTTGCGATGAATGAACTGTGGTAATGTCAGGTAGCGACCAAGAACTATGAAGGAAATCAAATGGGTAAGTTGATGTAGAAACACTGGAGGTGGGACGGGTGGTGACAGTGAGTCCTGCTTATCATGGGTGGCCTCCTCCCGGACAAGAAGAAGTCTGCATACATTCTGAGGGCTTAGGGGCTAGCAGTGAAGATGCCAGGTGCGTTGGCTTCCTATTGCTGTTGTAACAAATTACCACAAGCGTAGTGGCTTAAAAGAGCCCACATTTATTATCTTACAGTTGTGGAGGTCAGAAGTCCAATGCAGTTCTCACTGGGCTGAAGTCAGGGTGTCCACGGGGTTGCTTTCCTTCTGGAGGCTCTAGGGGGGAATCTGTTCCCAGCTTCTAGAGGCTGCCCACATCCCTTGGATCATGGTCTCCTTCCTCCATTCGCAAAGCCACCAATAGCTAGCCCAGTCTTTCACCTGGCATTGCCCTGACACTGATCCTTCTGCCTCCCTCTTCCACTGTATGGCCCCTGTGATTACAATGGGCCCACCCAGATAATCCAGGATAATCTTCTTATCTTAAAGTCAGCCCATTAGCAACCTTAATTCCATCTGCAACATTAATTCCCCATTGCCATTTAACATAGCTTATTCACAAAGTTCCAGAAATTCAGATGTGGACATCTTTGGAAGGCCACCACCATGCGGCCTTCCACACCAGGAGGAGCGTCCCAGGCGGTGGGGATAATATATCCAAAGTCCTGAGGTCTGAGCAAGGTGGGTATGTTGGGGAAGGAGAAAGAAGGCCAGTGTGGACTATGGAGAACTCTGGGAGCCATGGTCTGATAACTACATTGTATTCTAATTATACGAAGATACCGCTAGAGGTTTTAAGCAGAGAAGTAGCATGATCTGATGTATGTTTTAAAAAGATGGTTTGGGCTGCTCTGTGAAGAATAGACTTCAGAGAGGCAAGAGCAGAAGTAGGGAGAACAATTAAGAAGCAATTACAATCATCAAGTTCAGAGGTTCTCCAAAAGGGGTAATGTCATGCCCTCCCCTGTCACCGCAGCTGCAGGAACATTCAACAATGCCTGAAGATACTTTTGGTTGCTGTGACCTGGACGGTAAGGGGAGAGAAAGTGCTCCTGGCATCTAGTGGGAGGAGGTCAGAGATGCTGCTGTGCCTCCTGCAGAGCACAGGACCGCCCCATCACAAAGAATGATCCAGGCCAGTCGTGCTGAGGCTGAGAAATCGATCTAGGCAAGAGACGACACTGACTTGGACTGGAAGAGTCAGAGGTGATGGCAACGAGCAGTCAGTTTCAGGATTCAGGGGCAGTGGGACAAAGACTCACCCATAGCCAGGCTTTAGCTTTCAGGGCTTTATCAAAGGAGGGGGAGGCTATGGGGCTGGCTGCAAACCAGAGTGCTTTGGAGAGGGATGGGGTGCAGGTGTACGTGGGGGAGGAAAAGACAGATGGTGTTTGGAGTGCTGGGCTTTCCTCGACGCGCCCGAAAAGATACACCACAGGGTTTCCGTTGCACTTCATATTGGCTCTATTCTCCCAGCCTCTATGCACATGGTGTTTATCGTGGTCTCGAATTGTAAACCCAGGGAACCTGGGTACTATTTCCTTCTCCATCACCACTAGCTTGTTGACATGAGACAATTGACTTAACCTCTCGTCTCCCTTCTCACCTTTGTCTAATAAGGACAACATTTGCTTCATTGACTTCAGCTAGTTATGAGGAACTTGGGGAAAAACTTAAAAGTGCTGTGTGCGTATATTCTGTCGCAAATTTGTGTTTCCTTTAATTTCCTCGTTGTAATCCTTCTAGGTTTTCTTATATTTTTTTCCTCATTAATATTTTTGTAGCCGAAAGGCAATATAGTTGATAAATACTTGATAAAGTAAGACAGTAAACTATATTTTGGATTTTATTCCCATGACATCCTCAAGAATTACATATTCTATGTCCATCACTGGATGAATGGATAAAGAAGATGTGATAGATATAGATATAGATATCTCCACACAATGGAGTATTACTCAGCAATCAAAAAGAATGAAATCTTGCCATTTGCAACTACGTGAATGGAACTAGAGGGTATTATGCTAAGCGAAATTAGTCAGAAAAAGACAAAAATCATGACTTCACTCATATGAGGACTTTAAGATCCAAAACAGATGAACATAAGGGAGGGGAAGCAAAAATAAGATAAAAACAGGGAGGGGGACAAAACAGAAAAGACTCTTAAATATGGAGAACAGAGGGTTGCTGGAGGGGTTGTGGGAGGGGGGATGGGCTAAATGGGTCAGGGGCACTAAGGAATCTACTCCTGAAATCATTGTTGCACCATATGCTAACTAACTTGGATGTAAATTTTAAAAAATAAAATAAAAAACAAGCACACAAAAAGAATGACATATTCTAATTCTTTCTGAGTATTTAATAAGGAGGCTGGTGTAGTAACACTTCTGGCTAATTTCATTTAATCTATTTCACCAATTTATTCACTAGCACCTGTGTGGAAAGTACTGTTAAAGGAACTTGAACAATAGAAAATGGCCAAAATAGAGCTCCTCTTGCCTTCTAGGCGTTTGCAGTCAATTTTAGTGCCTTGCCATTCTGGGACACTTCTTATAATGTAGAGAGCAGGGCTCTGCACAATTGCGCCCAAGCTTGGCTGCCTAGTTTCGTCAATAAAGTTTTATTGGTACCCAGCCATACCCGTTCACTTACATATTATCTGTGGCTGTTTTGAGCCACAACAGCGGGGTTGAGTAGTTGTAGCAGGGAGACTTATGCGTGGCAAAGTCAAAAATATTCACTATCTGGCCCTTTGCAGAAAAAGTATGCGACTGTCTGAGCTAGGGTACTTGGTCTTTTGGAAATGTCAGCTCTTGCTTCTAAATTTGCTCTGATTTCTTATTTCTTGAGATGAGGCTCACTTAATGCCCCCATGCCAAGGGCTTTACAAGTAAGAGTGCTAAGCTGCCAGTGTATATTCAATTTACAGGCTTATATTTGCTGAATATAGGTTTTCTAGCATGTATTTTGTGGACCATTCTTTCTAATCCTCCTTTTGTCCCTGTTGGACATAAGCTGCTTTTTACCGTCATCCCCCCTCCCCCCACTCTTCAAGGTCATTTTGAATTATAATACAATCCCCTGAGGTGTTAGCTATCCAATTTAGCACCATCTGCAAATTAAATCAACTTGTCTTTTATTTCATCACTCAAGTAACTGATAGAAATATTAAGAAGAGCCTGCCTCGGGATATCCTTTTTAAATGTCACTGTTTCCCCCAAGGTTCAGGCAGAGCCACCGATAATCGGAGTCCACCTTTAAGCAAGCACTCTCATGGAAACGGGAGCTGGTCAGTAACTTCCGAACTGAAATTGCCAGTCTTTAGGCCACAAGGGGTATTGAATATGCCTACCTAATTGATGCTTTCCCCCAGCTACATGGTCTGCCGTATCTGTCATGTGTCCACTCGTCGTGTATTCTAGTTCTGTCTCTTGCTTTGAAGTTAAGCGGGGCCAGAGGACTTGCTGTGGCCAATGAAGGGTGAGCAGAAGTTAAGTGTCCCTTATGAAGTGAAGTTTTGAAAGGCAGAGCATGATTCACCGGGTCCCCGTTTCCTGCCTCAGCAGCCGTGGAAGTATGTGTTGAAAGGAACCTTCATCAGCCTGGGCTCCCGAGTGGCTGTGAATGGAGAACCTTCCCCGTTGATCTCTATAAACATTTGGCCTGAGTGAAACAAACACCTTTGTTGTTACAAGCCACTGAGATCCAGGGGTTCCTTGTTAACAGAGCATAACCTCACCCATCCTGCCTGATACAGCACCACAACATTTTTCTAGAAAGCTCCACTAAAACTAGGGACCATTCTTTTTCTGTGTGTCCTTTACGATTAGTACCCCGCACAGACCCTTCTCCATAATACGTACCAATTAAATGCTTATTGAGTGGAAGTGAACTCAAAATAGATTAGCGGACAGATATGAGGCTGCAGTGTTAGGCTTTTCCGTCACTGCTTTACAAACAGAATTAACAAGAATAACTCCTTGTGCATCCAGTTTCCCGAGCATCTCCAAGATGTCGTGCAATTGAATGTGCCGGTCCTCCTCAATTGGTCGAAGGAGGTTTCGTGATATGACAGACGCATCAATTGTTACCTTTCCCCAATATTCACCTTATTTGGCTCAGCCCAGGCCCACCAAGTCTGATCGTGGGAAGGCCGGCCTCTGGCCTTGGAGAGGCCACTGACTACAGTGAAAGTGTTAAGCTTGGACATTTGTCTATTAATCTTTCTATATTGTTGTGGAACTCAGTTAAACATTCTTGTGTTATGAGAAATCCAGGGCAATGTGAGAGTTTCACATTCCATAACATGGATGTACACAGCCTTTCCTGGAAGATCGTTAGCTCTGTGATGGTGCAGGCGTGCCCAACTTGCTTGTGGCTGTATTCCCAGGACCTAGAAGAACTCCTGGACCATGTGAAGCATCAATAAATGTATTGGGAATGATTGAAAAAAAAACAAAAAACAAACCCAGTAGGTACTTGCAGTAATCTGTGAGGTGCGTGGCCATCTTTATTTTCCCTCGAGAGGTGAAATGTCAAAACATTATAAGTAACTTACCAAAGGTCACACAACCAAGACATGGAACCAGAATGGAAGCACCTTTTGACTCCAAGGCACCTGCTCTTCCTTGGGTTAGTGTGGTACACCCAGGGTGCCGTAGAAATAGCAAGCGTCCTGGAGTCTGACGGACTGAGATTTGAATTACCGCTCAACTACTCATTAGTTGTATGTCATTGGGAAGTTCTAAAATCTATCCCCTGATGTTTTCCTTAAACCACTATGATATTTTCTCCCCTTCGAGTAGGTCTTATATTTTATTTAGTTTCCCATAAGTGCTATTTTGGGGGCACGGTGTAATTATTCTGCCATAAGTACTCTCTCTTTGGGGGCCTGTATGGTTAGGCTGAATTCATGCTGTGTCAGTGAGCCAGCCTTTCCCAAACCATTTCTTGAGGCGTCCAAAATGGATTTAGCAGAGGGTTATATTCCTTCTTTGAAATATGCTACTTTGAGATCCAAATTTCATTTTGACCTTCCAATTCAATAATTATAGCCTAAGATATTTTATGTTTAAAACCTAAATGATTGTTTGCTTAGAATTGTAAGAACAAATTTGGAGGCCAGATTAAGGCACTTAAAGGTTTAGCCTGCCCTGGGAAAAAAAAAAAAATGCATTCTTTGTCTTGCATCAACACGTTAATAAAGTCTAACGTTCCTGCATAAACAGAACTTGCTTCAGCGGGAATTATGACAACATAAAGGGTGCACGATCATAAATGGACTCTAGTAGTGTAAGCCATTTACGTGGCATGGAACAGAGAGTTTTACTTAAGATTAATGAGAACCCAATAAGTAGAAAACACTAATATTCCTTCCTGTGGGGGAGTCGAGATGAGTCCTAACTTGATGCGGTAGAAACGTGTGTACCGTGAACAGAAAAAATGTGTGCAATATTTGCAGTTATATCTTTATAACATTTTATAACCCGAATTCGTCTTCAATAAAAATATACTTCCTATCTCATTTTATGATCTTTCTGGAGTCATTTAAAGGCAGTCGTTTTAGCAGTAAGTTATGACTAGAGAAAGAGCATTTTAATCCGTTTGTATATTGCATTTAAACTCTCCGGGCGTATGATTATTAAAAATTAGATTTGAACATGGAAAGCTGCCATTTTAATGTTCTTCTGTCCCTTCGAGTTGGTTCTATTTTTGGAAATTCTCTGGAAGTTCAAATCTAGAAGATCTGGGACTGGGGGCCTGCCACAGGCTGGTCATGAGACTCGAGAGCGATCGCTTGATCTCTGCGTTCCTGTGGAGATGACAAGAAACACCGTGTGGAGCATCTTCGCCCCGCCGAAAATGCTGTTCAGAGATTAGTCCCCCGTCCTGACAGTGCGACTTTTGCGCTTCACCGCTCTCAACAGAAGCTCTTTTTGGTTTTTCCTCACAATTTTCGAGAGTTGATCTGAGCCAACGTGGATCGGAGTGAGGCGGCGCCAGGAGCGCCCCCAGCAGAAGCTCTCTGCAGTTGGTTTGTGCCGGTGCTGGCTTAGGTGCTGTGTAAACATCCTCTCCCCTTTCCCGAGCAGAGGCCTAAGACGCAGCGCCGAGCTGTTTTTGCTAAGACGGACGCTCCGCGAAGAGGGGACACCCAGTGGATGAAATACAGATGATTCATCTGAAGAGAGGTTTTCTTTAGCAGGCAGTCTCCACCTCCAACACCCGGCCGGGTGCTGCAGAGGCTCGAGTCTCTACTGAGTCACAGGAAGACTTGCCGCCGAATTGGTTAGACTTACACGGAATTATTACTGGACTTGGCGGTGGCTAAATATAAGGGGGGAAGAGCCAGTTATTAGACAATTGCTCTGTCACATGCTTGCATTTAAAAGCTACAGTTCGAGCCCAGAGTCGGGCCTTCCAGGAGTTCTCTTAAAGGTGGATTGTCTTATCCTCTTAAGTCCAGGAAGCTGTTGAAAATGTTTTTCCGTGCAATTATGCAAATTCACATGCCTTAGATTTCCTTCCTGAAACCATCAAATAACACGTCACTCTGTGGGCTCAGGAGGGTTATTACGGCGAATAAATAGATGTCATTACCTGTCGTTTCGCCCATCAGAAAATACAGTAGCAATTACTGCCTTGTCAAGGGAGTACACTCCAAATGATCCAATTGCATTATCTACTGAGGGCCCCGGGAAAGTTGAATAACGAGGAGCTCCCCCGCTCACGTAAGGCATTTGAGCCTTATTTGGTGGAAGTGTGGTCACGCTCTCGTCCTAGCACATCTCCTGTCTGCGTCTTTGAAAACCGTTTCAAGACGAGTTAACCTGGGTGTAAAAACCTAGAAGGCAAATGATACCATCCCCTCCTTTGGTTTCGCCCCTGCCAGTGCCTTCGGACACTATGAGGTCGGTCCCAGGTCCCGATATAAAATACGAGCTGTTGACTCACAGTTCTACCAGAAGGGCCAATTTCACAGACCGCCAGGATAAAGATGATTTTAATTAAATCGCACAAATCCCTTTGTGCTGCAACCAGAGCCCAGGCAGGCTGGCGGACTCTGAGCCGTTCTGGCATGCATAGAGTTAACCAGGTTACCGGGATTCCTAGTTAACTTCTTTCACCAGGAATGCAATTCATGTTTACCTATATAAGGAAACCTGTTAGGCTGACCTGAGTTTGGCAGATTTTTGCGCTGACGGGGAGGCGTGTAAGCACACAGCCTGGAAAGGGGAGTGATTCGGAGCTGGACAGAGCAAGCTTCCTGAACGCCCCGGCCATTCAGCTGTTCCGAGGCAGCCTGCTCGGAGGACCCACAGGTTTGTCTCTTCCAGATCACAGCTGAGGAACAAAAACCCCCGTCCTGGGAAAGATGGGGAAGCCGGTGAGTCTTACCGATCTCTCTCTGCTTGCTTCAGCTAAGTGGCGCGTCTCGATGCTCTCACCCAGGAAGCGAAGGGAGAGGCGTAGCTCAGGGTCCAACCCCACAGCTCCTTTGCGAACAAACACAATGCTCCGCAAATACCTCCACACAACTTTTCCTGCCTGGTTCGTACCCCGAGAATTCACAGAGGCAATGACTTTAGCACCTGAGACATTGCAGAGAGTGTTTTTACTAGCCAAGAGTTTGTAGACCGTCGCGATGAGCAAACTTTCTCATCTTTTTTGCACGCTGAAACAGTGGAAATGAGCCTTGGGGTGCTTTGCGAGAAGGCTGAGTCCCCAAGGAAGTAATAGTAAATCTAAGTGGGTTCTTAAAACCACAGGCAGTGTGATATTCTGCAGAAGGGCAATTTGTCACTAAAAAGGCAGTCTGAAGGTATCATTTTTCATTCATGCAGCAGCAAACTCTTTGCGTCCTGCACATTGCAGTAAAGGACACCTTCTGAGACACCGAGGAAAGAAAGAAGCCAGGCTGGGCTCTTTGTTCTAGACAATGTAAAGATCACTTGTGCATTTTGACAAGTAGCGGGTGTCTATTTATATATGAGGCGAGAACGATGAACAAGGGCTTCATGTCAAAGGCATTGCGGTCGATTAAGTTGGAATTTGGCTATACTCTCTACGTATACAAAAGTCTCAATCTGAATGTAATTAAACACGGAAACGTGAAAGTGTTTACCAGACTTCCAGGGGAATTGTATTATACTTGGGAACAGCCAATTGTAAGACACAACTGCGGAAGAAGAAAAAACTATTCCAACTGAATTCTGGGGCATAGGTAAAACTTTGGAAAAGAAAGTGAATTTCCTTATAGGAGAGCTGTCAAAAGGGATTTGGAATCCGGTACAAAGTTTTATTTTTTTATTTTTTCACGGCAAGGGGGTTTTCCTAATTGAGTGAGCTGTGCCAGTGACCGCGGCGAGTAAGGACCCGGTTTCTGGGTCGTCCCATTCCGAAACTAACTTCCAGAAAAGTAATCAGTGTGAACAGATAGGAGAGGGTGATCACTTTTTAAAAAAAAAAAATCGCAAGCGATCACCCATTCTCTAGGAGGCTACTGATTAAATATGGGGACCAGCAGCTACCTGCTCAGAAAAACAAAAGCTATGGCCAGTTTTATGTAGGGTCCTTGACTTGAGAAAGCGTAACTCTCCACAGTAACATAGTTTAAATGAAACCTGCTCACGTCCAGGGGAAGGAAACCTAGAAAAGCTGTATGTGTGGTACAGTAGACGTTTTGGTAAATACAATTCTTAATAGCAAAAGCAGCAGAACTTGGAAGACACAGGCAGACGTTTTCGAGCCAGTTTCCCAACGGGAATCAGTAACCCAGGAGACACAAAACACTATTTGAAAATACACGGTTAATAACAGATGTTTATACCGGGTTGTCTCGCCCTGCCGATGCGATGGCCCCAGGCCAAATCAACCAGCACGTCCGCTGTTTTTCCTGCGAGTTCATATGTACACAGTTATTATATACTAATTACATCAACAGCCAGGGGAATATATAACCAGAAAGATAGATAAGTCTCTTGGGGTGCGGAGGGCCTCGGGTAGACGTCGGGGTTTTGAGTCTTGTGACAACGTGACTGCGGACGACTAGGGGTCTTGTCTCCACAACCTACTCATCCTTGGCTGCTCGGCAGCTCGTGTGGGGGCAAGAATGGTGATGAATGTATTTAACTTAACGCCTTGGCGTTAATAGAGTTTGAGGAGGATTCCTTCTCGAAGATGCAAGCTATTTCAGGGTCTGAACCGATCCTGCAGCGAAAGGCGCTGGGATGATGTGTTGTCGCCTTAGCCCTTTTCGAGCCACCGCTAGTGTGTTGTGTGGAGGGCACAGCCATCCGGCAGCCTCTTTAGATCTGTGAGATGTTAGGAGGGGTCTTGGTTAAAGGAGATTGAAAACACTTGGAGGGAAGCAACCAAAGAGAAGCAGGTCTTCTCAGAGCCTTACCATGCCCGTTCGCTAGTATGTGTTGTGACTCCCTGAGCACGTGTAACGTCAGAAGTGTGGTTTGCTGCAAACTGGACTGATGGCTTCTTTTTTGCCTGATCACCTCATGCATATTCTTTTGGGCAGAGTTTCCCAGTGGCTGGGCCACAGAGCACTGGTAGACAATGAATGGGTCACAGACCTGCCCGGATGTTGGCCTCGTTTGTCATCTGGGCCATCAAGCCGTGCCTGGGCCGGGTGTATCCCCCTGAAATTTATCTCTGGGCCGCGCAGCTTCCCCATTTGGCCCCAGGGCAATGTGCAGATAGGATCAATTTCTGTATCCGACATGATGTGTAAACGTTAGGAAACTGTCTGACGGTCCAGGCCCAGAATACAGATCGAGCAAGTCAAAATTCTGCTACGCTGTGTTAACTTGGGCCTTGGGGCTAAATGTGAAGGAAAATACCCTCGCTCTTCCTGTTTTTCATGCTGTGGTGGGGATGTCAAGGCCCTCCATAAGTTATCCAGTCTGCCCTCTTTATTCCATAAAGAATTTAAAGAGGGATGTGTGTGTGCCTGTGCGTGTGTTGTTCTATTCTTAAAGATCTCCTAAAAAAACCTGATGACAAAGCATTTCCCCATGCGATCCTTTCTAATGTTTAGTTATGCTTTATACTTCCCTTCCTCAAACTGCTATCAGGGTTTGTTTGCCCGGGATTCCACTGCTGCCAGTGTGGCCTAGTCCAGAGGCAATGACATAAAAGAACCTGGTTTCAAAAGTGATTTATTAAATGTAAATTCTTTCCTTGGACACCGTACCAGATTTGTACACAGCATTCCTATCCCTGGTGAACTTTCTCTGGCTTTCTCTGCCTACCATTTGACATCAATTACCTTTTCAAAAACATTTGGCGTTATTAATTCCTGTTACATTCATTCAGCAAATATTTATTGAGTGCCTTTTGAAGTTCTGTGCTAAGTACTCTGGAGGAAAAGCGGGTATATAAGACACAGATGAATTTAAACCAAATCTTCATGAGATGTGACTTGTGACAAACGCACTTGACCACTTACTTTTTCGCTGATCATCCCAAGGGACGTTCTTTAAGGCAGAGCTTCCCAACTGGTGGGCATAAAGCAGGTGACACACAGGTCATGATGGTCATGCTGTCAGTGACCAGATGATTTCCATGTCAGAACACGTCAGGGAGGCGCCAGTGGACGTGGCTGTACTTACAGAAGAAAGGTGCCACCTGGCTTGCTGCGGCGCATCTGTAAGTGACAGAGAGCCGGATGGCACTTCTTTACAGCTTCTTCGTGGAATTTTCCCGACCATGCTTCCTTGGGGGTATCAGGGATTCCCGAGGCACCACGTGAAGAGGAGAGCTCTGACGCTGGTTTTTAACCACCGGACATGATCAAGGTTCAAGTTCCAGTGACAGTGCTTATGAAGCAGACAAAAACAGCTGCCGTTACTTCTGAGGTTGTATGTCTCAGGCTTAGAACGAGGGAGCATGAATTAATAACTGGTTTGTGTCAGTAGGATTCTCCAAGTATCTAGGGCATTGGCAAAACCAATTTAAAATATATTTATATTTGAAGAAAGGTTAGCTGGCGAGGTGATAGACGAGACTAGGGTTTCTAGTTAAATGTAAAAGTACATTTCCATATTTTAATTAATTGCTTGCAATCACATAGAAGGGAATCTTCTGCGAGTGAACGTGGCAGAGAAATTAAGTTACTTTCTACATTATTGCCAAGGGTTCGGTTAATTTTATTTTTTATTTAAAAGGAAAATAAAAATGGATGGCAGTGCTTTGCAGAACATAGCATTCTCAAATGGGCATGGTACTTACTAGCTGGATCTACATAAAGAATGGCTCTAACTGTATGTCCTCATCGGTTCGCTCTCTTGTGAGTTGCCCTTCACTTGTCTGAACTTGAGACAGAGATGAAATTAAGCAGAACCCCCTCAATTTGGCAGTTTGAGTTTTAACACGTGACAGAATTGGAATTTCGGTTAAAGAGCTAGAGCCAGGAAATGCTGCATTATTTATAGGTATTGTTCCGCAACCGAGCCCTTGGTTATTTAAACCCAAATTATTTCCCCCCCTGAGTATCTAATTGTACAGTTATTTAGATCTGTCCTGACGCACTCATCATGTATTGCCTTGGGGAACGAAACAGTATATAAACTATAGAGAACGGATCACAAGTTTACTCGAACTGATATACTTGGCTTAAAGTTAAGAAACAAAGCAGTGGATGGTGGGTTTGGCCAAGTCATCTTAAACTTCTCTGGGATTCGATTTTCCTCATCTATCAATGGAGACACAAATACACAAGTCATTGGATGGTTATGAATATTGAAAACGGTCACGTCTGTCAAAGCACCTAGTGAGATGCTGGGCATGAGGCCAATCGATAAGTACTAGTTGGAGCTGAAATGGGCGTCTTCAAGTAAACAATTAAGGGATCGAGGAAGTACGCACACACTGGGGGCCTGGGTGCGATTTTGCCCATGCAGTGACTTCCAATCTGCCTTTCAGTGAAGCATGATATACTTTCTGATGTCCTGTTCCAGGTTCTCTTTGCTTACTTGTGTTCACCTGCTTGTCCCCCGTAGGTTTTTGTGAGATGCTTGTTTGAAAGCCTTCTGCCTTCTGGGGCGATCTATGTTATCTCAACCACAGGTTTCCTCCGTTTAAGGTGTTTTCTGAAAAGTAACGCGTTTTATAAACAAAACAAAAATATTCACTTCCGTGCTTACTAATCTGACAGCTTGAAAGCTTTTCCAATGGCAGTGGGGGGAGACTGGGCTAGTAAATCCATTGATAAAAGCCACTTGTTTTATTAACAAGTTAGAACATTTCCCTGGCTTCAATTTATAACAGTTTTCCAGGAGTCTTGGAGATGGACCTCTCTAAAGGTGTCATGCCCCCAAGGTTACCCTCAGACCCCACTCTCTTTCTCCCACCCCCCACCTACTACATCCCTCTGCTTTTTGGTAAAAACCCAAAAACAGTAGAGAAGCTCTTTTAAAAGAATTGTTATATTCTGGCACAAAGCATGCACGTGACAACTCCAACTGAAAAGTGATTTAGAAAAGTTGGAATCTTACAAAGTTTATCTTGCCTATATTTCCCATTTATGCACATACAGGAGGAACGTATTTTTTTATACAAATTGGTCTAAATCAGCCTAAAAGGACTCTTTCAGTAAACACAGCATAAAATATTTAAATGCGAAGAAAACATTGTTTTATAGTCAAATTGGAAGATTTTTTTCTTTCTTAGTGTTGTATCTTATCTCAAGTTCAATGAAAATAAGTCAGAAATAGGGGATCTACACTTTTCTTATTAATGTTTTTTAACGTTGATTTATTTTTGAGAGACAGAGGCAGAGCGTGAGCGAGGGAGGGGCAGACAGAGAGGGAGACACAGAATCTGAAGCAGGCACCAGGCTCCGAGCTGTCATCACAGAGCCCGACGCGGGGCTCGAACTCATGAACCGTGAGATCATGACTGAACCAAAGTCGGACACTTAACCGACTGAGCCACCCAGGCGCCCCGGGATCTACTTTTTTTATTTTTATTTTAATTCCAGTTAGTTAACATACACTGGTTTATTAGTTCACTTCAACACTTCTATACATCACCCAATGCTCATCGTGATAGGCATCGACATTTTGACGAAGCCACTGCTGTGGACTGGATTGTGTGGCCCTCCCCACTCCCAGAACTATACCAGAACTATATTCCTTCCTCACATGGTCCTACCTGGGAATGAACTTGTCCATTCACACCTCCAGGAACATCCACCAAGTTACTACACTCCTCTGTGAGCTAATTCCTTAACCTTTCTATCACATGTCCACAAATGCATTAAGAACCAGTGTGCTCGGTGGATTCCATAGATCTCCTGGGCATCTGTCCAGACCACTTCCCTCCGGTGCCACCTGAGCCCTGAGAGGATCTTTCTCTGGCCTGGGGGACACCCTTCCTCCTCTCCATTTCTTTGACCGGCTTTGCCAGGCATGTGAGCCATTGGGGTGCAGCTTGTTTCAAATAATGCCCAGAACTCAACAGAACTCAACAGTAGTGAACATAGTATGAACTTCTGTGACCAAGAAAGTCCATGGGCAGGCAATGACAATTATGTCATGACTGCGGCCTAGGCAGCAACACGTGTAAGATACATCCCAATACCAACTATGCTAAATTGGAGAGGATGTCCCCCTGAGAACCCATGAAATGGAGTGAAACTCCCCCATCCCATAGGGATGTCTAAAATCTCGGCATTAGAGAATGATTTCATTGTCTTTGGCATGGATTTCTTTCCAATTAAAACTAAGTAGGAGAACAAGATCCCATGAAAGTGGGACAAGGGGTGATATAGGGATGAGGATACAGGAATGGAGAGAGGACGGAAAAACAGAAAAACAAAAAAGAGAAGCTTCCATGGCATTTATCAAATTCCTGCTCCGAACCAGGCATCACCCTACACGCTGAGGCACTCAAGTAGATAACGGTGTGCTGCAGGAGACAAACACTGATGAAATAAATAGCCCACAAACAAGGGGAAAGATGCACCTGGAACAAAAGCTATGAAGCACAGCTATATGCTGCCATGAGATTGTACTGGGGCAGAGGGGCGCTTTAGCTTCCATCAGAGGATGGAAGTCAGAGAAAGTTTCCCCAAGAAAGAGATGCTTATACAGAGAGCTAGTAGGAAAGGATGTGAGTCGGTGGGTTTGGAGGGGTAGGAAGTGGGCAGACTGTGTTAGGGAGTTTTCAACAAGGGATGACATTTGTCTTTTGGAAAGGCCACCTGGGCAGCAACATAGAGAAGAAATCAGAGGGGGCGTCAGAGTGAATGTGGGTGAACCAAACAGGAGCCTAAGAGAGGGGTGCAGGGAAAGGTGATGCCTACTTTATTAAAAAAGTTCTTAATGTTTATTTATTTTTGAGAGAGAGAGAGAGACAGTGGGGGAAGGGCAGAAGAAAGGGAGACACAGAATCCGAAGCTGGCCCCAGGCTCCGAGCCGTCAGCACACAGCCCAATGAGGGCCTCGAACTCACGAACCAGGAGATCATGACCTGAGCTGAAGTCAGACGCTTAACTGACTGAGCCACCCAGGCGCACCAGGTGATGTCTACTTGTGCTAATATCGCGGTGGTAGAGATGAAGAGACGTGGATGGAGTTTAGTTATATTTCAGAGGTGAAATAGACAGGAGTGGGCGATGAATGGGACAGGGGCGATGGCAAGGGGCGAGGACGTGTCAAGGCAGACTCCCAGGAAGTTTGTTCCCCTCACTGGAGGGGGATTGGCATCATTAAAGATTTAGGGAATATTAAAGCTGACCTGTTCTGGGGGTAGGGAGGGGTATTGTTTGCAGCCCGATGGAGTGGAAAGTGCACGAGCTTTAGGGCTGAGAGCATTGCTGTGGATTCAAGTCCCAGCCCATCCATTTACTGGCTGTGTGATGCTCGGTTTCTCCGAGGCTCAGTTCTCGCATCTTGAGAAAAAGGGATAAACGTCTACCTCACGGGGTTGCTGGGACAATCGAAATAACTTCATATATGGTCAGAGGTCCTGCACGCATGAGTTACCGTTCTTACTCCACCCGATTGGCCAGCAGTGAAGCGTCGAGGAGGAAGGACTATTTTCACCACCTTCCTGGGGGCGAGGGAGTCGGGTGGTGTGTCCGAATTTGGACAGCTGAGATCTCAACACTTGGTAAGTTTACCAAAGTGCAGTTTTCTCCTTGTTGATAATGTACAGATTCCTTCTTATTTCATCCCAGCCCCCTCTCCTCCTCACTTCCTCAGCCTGGATTAAGGGAGCCCCTGTAGGAATCAGCTCCATTACTTTTCTCAGCTGAGATCCCTTATCACTTGTAAGAGGACTATAGGATTTAGGAAAATGTAACCCGAGAGTTTGCACTAACAGATGAGCACACTCGATTAACTTCACGCTCCCTGTAGTGTTTGGGTGAAGGTTTTACCATTCTGTTTTTCTAGCATCAATTTAGCGAGAGCATTTTATATGACATGTGTAATTCTACTGCCCTCGAGTGACCTCAGCCAATTCCTTTCCGGCTTCCAAATATGCTCTCATTAAAGGGAGCCGTTAGGCAGCGGTTAGGAAAACCTTGTAATGGGCAGGTGAAGGGGAGGAGGGGGTTAAGCCCTGTGGAATCCAGGTATTAGCTTCCCTCTCCACAGGTGTTCTGGGAACTGTAGGATCCAAGTCGCTACCAAAATTCGCCTCCAGTTGCCTTGTTCCATTTCTTTCCCTTTGTTCCTGATACACACTATTAAGTCTCGATATTTTAGAGCCACAGTCCTCTCGCAGTAATTATCAGGAAGATTAACTTTCCCACCACGACCATTCAGTTCTTTTGCCATGCAAGAAACACTTATTTTCGTCCGGAAGAGCACATGGGCGAGAGCGAGAGGCTTTCTCTTTGGTCATCTCACTTGCGCCACGTTTGCGTGGAAGATGCTGAAACGCTCATGTGAACTTTCAGACAACCAGCTTGGTTCTCCATCTGGACACCTGAGATGTTACCATCTCCAGCGGGCCTGGGGGTTGGGTGTGTGGGAGGCGCGGGGAGGGAAGCAGAGTGGAAGCTGTTATCCGGAATAGAAGTCGTAGACGCGTTTTTAAGAGCTTCCCCTTTCTTCTACCTTTCCCGGCCTTCACTTTTTTTTTTTTTCCTACGCAACCCACTTTGGCGCAAATGCATTCCAAGATATAAGGGCAGTTTAAAAAGGCAACTCTAAATCTGAACTGTGTCTCCGGAGGGGCTGCCATTTCACTTCGTAAAGACCCACTTGGCTTTAGTTTTGCTGAGCTCAAGGCAGGAGCATTCCACAGAAACTTGCCATTAGCATGTGTGAGTGTGTGAGTACTCCCTCCACATCTGGATGGGTTACAATTCACAGCACAGTATCAGGAAGCCAGCAGAGAAAGAGTTCACTTTGCCCTATGAATGTGCCAACAAATAATGTGCCGATAGTTCAAAGATCATGAAGGAACCTGGGAGAATGATCCCGAATGAAGGTCGCGGCAAAGAGAAAACACATCACACGTTACAATGCACGAAAAAAACGGTGAGAACCTCTGTTTTCAAGGCCCCAAATAAAGTTCTTGCAAAGATAAAGCTGTGAGCTTTGCACACCATCAGGCCTTGTGGTGTGTTTATCCTGCTCGGAAAGACTGAAAATGGGGGGAAGGAAGGGCCTCTGCCAACAGATTGTAGGTCATAAATTAGTTAATAAAATCTGTCCTGTGTTATCTCTGAAACAGCCTATTTTATACATACTTGTCCAGTTGATTTATTTGTTTCTCTGCTTACTCCAGGCTGTATTTTGGTAGCGTAAGTCAATATATGAGTTTTAGATTGTACGAAAGTTTATTTATAAATGACCTGCCTTCTGTGGAGAAAATAACAGTGGGGTGTGTGTGTGTGTGTGTGTGTGGTATATAATTTATTGCCGTTGATCGGGAATTTCAAAGTAAACTGTAGATTTCAGTATATAATACTAGTGATGTATGTTGTTATCTGCCAAAATATATTTATTTTTTCATCAACTTAATTTTTATTGCTGCTTCCAAGAACTTTTCAGGGCTTATCCAGTTCTAGTAAATTATTTCCACTTACAAGTGTTAGTACATCCAGAGTCACTATCAATGATAAAGCAATGATACATATGTATCTGTGTACATTTCTATATACATTGTCTATATGCACATGTATGAACCCATTTGAAAGTTTCTCTTTATGAAGGAGGGTGAGCTGTCGTCATTGTTTACTGATATTTTTTCAAAGTCACGTGAAAGATAAAAAAAAAAGAGAGAGAAAATGCCACAAGTTTTTAAGACCACATATAATTATATAGAAGACAAATGGAAGTCCAAAAGAGGTTGGGAGGCAGGGGAGAAGAAAAGGAAAGAAAAGAGAAGCAAGAGATGAGAGAGGAAGGGAGGTCCCAAAGCAACAAAAATCTGCTCTCCCTTCCGCAGCCAAGCGCACTGTCCCTGTATAAACAGAAGCCCAGCACACAGACTAAGGCGTCAAGAAAAGAAGGGGCGAGACACAAATTGCTAGAAAGTGTTGGAGACCAAAAGAGAGAGAGAGAACAAAAGAAAGGGTGAGAACAAAATGGTGGGGGAAATACTTGCACAGTGAAAGCAGATGAGCCAAAAGGAAACACAGAAGAAAGTAGGAAATGAGGAGGTCACAGGAAAAACTCAGGAAGTATGGAATGAGACAGAGATGGCCACTGTGCTTGAGTTGGTGGATGGCGGAGAAGACATTGTTCTCTGGGCGTCTTGATGAAAGGAAGAGTAGACAGCACAGAAATGAAGGCAAAAAGACGGCCGGAGGA
This sequence comes from Panthera uncia, assembly GCF_023721935.1. Classification (NCBI taxonomy): domain Eukaryota; kingdom Metazoa; phylum Chordata; class Mammalia; order Carnivora; family Felidae; genus Panthera; species Panthera uncia. The sequence goes on along the minus strand of NC_064817.1, from coordinate 7,047,282 downwards.
AGGTGAGAATAAGGTGAAGAGGGCAACTTAGCTCAGCCAAGTGCCAGGTCCCGGAGAGTGGCTGCGTAGTAATGCCCCGGGTGGGTTCATCCCGGTGAAACTGCCCCCCGAAGATGGCAGGGCTGGTCTAGTCTTTGTAATTAGTCCTGTGCTGCAACAGTCGTGTGAATGCAATTTAATGTGTCAATGTCCCTACTCGATGAGGCTGGTGTAGCCAGAGTCCCCATCTTCTAGGCCATACGGGGCTCCACAGTGGGTTGCCTATTCCCCCATCTAACCAAGGATTATCCTGGAGCAGTGAGTGATAGCTTGGTGGCCTGAAGAGTTAATCCTCCAAATGCCTTCCATACTCCCAGGAGTCATTTATTGAGCCAGCAGTACCTGGCTTGATATTTATTAAACACTTTGAATTTCGGAAGGGGAGGGGAGGGGAGAGGAGGGAGAGGCTGTTATATCTGAACCCGCTGCCAAGCTTCACCCGAGTGCCCAACGCCTGACTCTGTAACTGCCAGGCTCAGAGCCTGCACGTGAAATTCCCAGTCCAGTCTCTTGTGGGTTTGGGCTTGCTCATTTATTTTTACTGTGATTTCACTCATAATAACTTATGTTTGCAATTCAGCAACCCGAGGAATTGTTTTTATGGCAAATTCGGATCTTGCAGTCAATCACACGTTTCAAGGCCCAGTTCAGGAAACGAGTTTGACGCGGCATGTTAATGGTGAATTATTAATTCTTACCTGCAGCGGGCAGTGATACTCAGGGTAATTGGGGAAAGCTTACCGGTTGTTGACTCAAAGCTACGCAGCTGCGTTTAAAACTCCAGTGGGCAATTCAGAAGATGGCAAACTTCACTTTGATACGATGCCATTGCACCTCCATTAGTGCCCTGGTTAGAATGCAAACATCTGCTTGCTTTTATTGCCCATGTGTTACTTAAGATGGTCTGTTTCTTGATGACGTAAATCACTGGAATCAACTATTTTTAAAGTCTCTTTTAGTGTTTCCCTGAAACGATCACTCCTTTCAATTGTTTAATAGATAATTGGCCCTTTAGGTACACAGAAATTATCGAGATCACATTTTCTACTTTCCTGAGCCTTTTCAAGGATGACATTATGACTAAAGTGCCCTGGACTGCTGTGGAATTTGTTGTTTTTGGGGGGCTGTGCGAATCGTAGGTCCATGTTAGCGCGTTAGGTCAAAAGAAACCTCACACTTCCGTTTCCTGAGTATGGGACAGTCGACCTGACGACTTTTTGCTCGCTAACCATAGCTCTGAGGATCTGCCTACTTCAGTTTGCCCTGCAAGTCTTTGCTGTTTCCTTCCCTGCATATTTCTCCTCCACTGGCAACTGCTGGGCAGTCTGTTTGCCCTACACGCTGTGTGCACGTCCGTACAGAAAAGCTTCAGGGCACCAAGGACCGTCACTTTAGTTCCAACGACTGGCTGTATTCCAGGGCCTCTTGTTGGGAATTTTATCTTACTTTTATGGTAAGTAAGGGTTTGAAGCCAATGGGACTGCTCAAGAAAACAAGAGCCATGAAACAAAGGCTGTACCTATGGGAAAAACCAGCCCCATCAATTGTGATTCCAGATTTCAGAAAAGATTGGCGTAAGGTCTAACGGATAATAAAATGGCTCTCCTTCGCCCGCTGATTAGAAAAGCTTGGGAAGGCATATCTGTACACACTGGGTCCTATAACTTGTAGAATGTAAAATAGAGCCCTTACTCAGATCCTAGGATTGCACTGAGCGAGGAGGCTTCCGTGAAATTCCCCAGGGAAGAATATTGGAAGATGCTAATTGGAGGATTGTAAGAGCTCCTGCAGCAGGCCAAAGAATTAAGATAAGGACTAATTAGGAACTCTGAGAAACCAGACAGAGCGAATGTGGAAATGTTGGGTTGTAATGATTTCTCTCCACTTAACATCTGTATATTTCTTGCTCTCCCTGGGTTCCAAATGCTGAATTTATGAAAACGGAAGGGAGGAATACGCACTGCCTCATGAGTGGGCAGAGAAGAAGAAAAGGATGAGGGGATGGGGAAAATTTGAGGTCATTGCATAGAGTAAATGTAACCGCTACAATGTGGCATTTAAGACTTACTCTATAGGTCACAAGTAGGGGGTGTGAGTAAGGGAGATGAACTTCAGTCCAAACTAATTTTGTGTAATTCGCTGAAAAGACTAGATGAGTGGTCTTCAAACTTTTCCAGTATTTCTAAATACTCCCCCTCCCCCTCCTCACACAGCTCGCTCACATGTGCACACACACACACACACACACAATGCAGATTATCCCTCCATAAATTAACCAAAATAAAATTAATATGTATGTGTTGCTTCCCACTGTAGCCGAGGAAAGATGTGAAAAAGAACTCACTTTGTTTTCCCAACCCTCGGTTTTCCACGGCCACCATCACCAGCTGTTCGATGCCCTGTAAAGGCGTGCAGAGTAGCATAGAAGTTAGGAGAGCAGACTCTCGAGCCATGAAAACCTGGATTAGAATCTCTGCCATGCCACTTGCTAGCTAGGCTTCCCCTTCTTAACATTTAGCTCCCTGGCCTTGGTTTCTCTTATCACCTGCCTCCCAGGGCCATTTGCTAAGAGTAAATCAGAAGATAGAAATGCAGTATTCTGCACAGACTAAGTGCTCAGTAAATGCTGGCTAGTATCATCCCTGCTAAGTTCCTTGAGAGTGATGGCCCAATATTTGATAAGTATGTGAGCTATGGAGCTGTCACTCTCAAGGACAAGTCATACAAAACACATTGCCGCTGGGTGAGAGGGTTCCCACTAAAAAGTTTTTGTATTTGTTGGTTAATGCTGCTTTTACTCCAAATCACTCAGGATTGTTTAGACTTCCTTCAGAGGTCTGCGGACTTAAGCGGGACTTAGGATCTTTTTGTTAATACAGTTAATGCCAAGGATTGATAGCATGTCGAGACAGTGACTTGCCACAGTTGGAAGGTAGACATTCATTTTTTTTTATCACCCTCTCCATTCAGTTCACAATGCACAGCTTTATACCTTTAAAGGATCTTTCTGAGACTGATCAGCCTGAAGTTTTGCATATAAAACATTGTTCAAATAAATTTGGACTAATGTTACTAAAATATTCAAGTGATTGCAGGCAACCATCGTAACATATGTTGGCTCAAAACGAGCTTTTAAGAATTTTGCCTGGAGACAAATTCTCTGTGAAATGCTTGAACAAATTAAATACAAAGCTAAAATTTGTTTGGAAGATGATGTTTTACCCAGACTGGTTTTGTATTCCCTCTTGGATCAGAAACATGTTAGGTCCTTTCAGAAATACGCATGTCTTGGGGCACCTTCGTGGCTCAGTCGGTTAAGCGTCCGACTTTGGCTCAGGTCATGATCTCACAGTCCGTGAGATCAAGCCCCCTGTCGGGCTCTGTGCTGACAGCTCAGAGCCTGGAGCCTGCTTCTGATTCTGTGTCTCCCTCTCTCTCTGCCCCTCCTCCGCTCATCCCTTTGTCTCTCTCTCTCTCTCTCTCTCTCTCACTCACTCAAAAGTAAATAAACGTTTAAAAAATTTTTTAAAAGAAATATGCATGCCCTGTAGACACATTTCAAGAGGACAAAAACCCTAATCAACAACAAAATCCTAGTTCTATAAATATGCCAAAATGGCAGCAATATTGAATGAAAGAAGTTAATATCTGTAGTCATTTCCTCTTCCTATCACTTTCAAGGAAACATTCTTTTGAAACCCACGTTGAAGATTTCCTAAGATTATTAATAACTGTAGAAGTTTTCCAAAGTACTTCATTGCTAAATTCTAATTATCATAAACACTTAACTTTACTTTTTCCTCCTCTTTGATTCCGAGGCACAGATGAATGATTTATTTGCTTGTTTTACTGCAAGGTAGATTACGAAACTTGTACCCCTCTGTAGTATTTTATAACACACTGAGGAAAACACTTAGAAGTTCCTGTCCTTCACATGAGCCGTATGAAAATCCAAGAAGACAGTTGTCTTACCTTAGGCCCTTGCTAAGTTAACTTAGATCCCTGAGCAGAGATGTCGTGTTTTTTGCCGTCACGCATGTCCGATCCTTCAAGAGTGCTTATTTGTCGTAATACCTTTCCATGGAATTGTCGGTTACTCTCAGTCTTTTAGAATAACCAACAAGGCAGGCAAACCTAAAAGATCAACTTCGAAGGGCTTGAGACATCCCTACCTTAATGCCAGAACTTGGATCGTCTGGTGAAACTGTGTCATTTGGGTTCTTAACTAAAAAAATCAGTGGTCGAAGCAGAAGCTGGGGATTTGCCTGCTCATCTGGCTGGCTCTCCATTGCCTCCTTTCTCCTTTATTGTTCCATGAGGGACCCTCCTGAAGGAAGGTGCTTCTGTCACAGATACCTCTGTTTCCCCACGAGCCTCCCCAAACATGCTCTCAAGTTCCATTTGTAGGTAGTGATATTTGTTAAACCGTATTCAAAATGGCACGTATGAAATCCCCTTTTCCCACGTGCTGTGGAAATAATGGAAATAATGTTGATAGTAAAATTATTTGGAGTCTATGGAGTAGCACCAAAGATACAATTTAGCTGGTGGCTGTTGTCCATTCAACAATTTTGGCGAACCTATTATGTTCTGGGAAGTCTGCTGGATACTTAGGGATAGCCAGAATATTTTCAATAATCCAGCATCTTCTACAACCTTAAAGTGCGCTGTTTGGTGGAGGACGAAGCAACTATAATATAAAACACAAGCCATTCATTTGTTCAACAACCATTTATTAGGCACCTAGTTATTAGGCTATGGAGACACACATTTCCTGCCCTCAAGGAAATTACAGTTTGATAAAGAATTTTAAATAGGTGCTAAGTAGAAGCACAAACTTAACATTTTCATTAGAAACATAACTTAAATACAGCATGTGTGAAGAAAGCTATGATCTGTCGAACGTCAGAAATAACAACTCTGGCTTATACATATATCAATGTTGACCTCATAAAGACTGTGTAATTGACAGAAAAGGACTGGAGCTGTTTTGTTGGCTCGTTTTTCTTTTAACTCATTTGCAAGCCAGTACTTACATTTCCATTGTCTACCGGAAATAGCTCTGAAAGGGTTGAAGACAGCGCTCCAGCTTTAATGAGCTCCGGAATCTCCAGGCCAGAGCTAGGAAAGACTGCAGACATTCTGAGTCTACTGGTCTTGGGGTGGGACCTGAGAGTCTGCATTTCTATTGAGTTTGCCAGTGCTGCTGCTGCTGCTGGTCCAAAGACCCTATTTTGAGTAGAACCGGTTTAAGATCGAGACGCACGTTGCGGTGCCTTGTAGATTCTGAGACAGTGAAAGATGGTGGGAAATCTGCACTTCGGGTCATAGCCAGTGGAATGAAAAAACCAATTGCTTACTCTAATGTAGTAAGGAAATCAATTCTTCCTTGGATCATTTAGGACCTCAGAACTTGTCTGGTAGGACTTTAGATTTGAGGAACTGTAATTCTCAAAACGAGTTCAGCCCTCTCTAGTCAATACAGTCCACTTGTTAACCAGGCAGCTGTATAACCCCCGGGAGCCTGATGAAAAGGATTTGTTTGATGTGGTCACAGAGCTTTAGACTTTCCAGTTCACATACACACTCAGGAGCATGATTAAATGTTGTTTGCACGTTTGCGCTTTGCCGTCCCTGATCGCTTGCCCATGCCGTGAGGCAGTGGCAAGGACAGATGGTTGGATGTGAGCTCACTGCGTCCCTGAGAGCCAAGTAAGTCATGTCCCTTCTTCCATGAGGAGGAACACCCTGTCTTTGGTTGTTTCCATCTGTAATTTTACTGGTGCAGCATGTTAGTGTGAGAGCAATTTATGGTGAGATGGAAGAAGTGATTCGATTTCTTGTCCTCACTCAACCCACACTGCCCGTTCTGTGAGTTGAGACCCTTTGGGGTCAGTTAAGTTCTCTAGTCTGGAGTTCCTGGGTCTCTCCAATGACAATGTAAGATGGCAGAGAATATTTTTTTCTGATTTCCAAAGCATATCATTTCCTATTTTTATTTGTTTATTTTTATTTTATTTTTTTAGTTTAAATCCAAATTAGTTAATATATAGTGTAATAATGATTTCAGGAATAGAATTTAATGATTCATCACTTACATACAACATCCAGTGCTCATCCCAACAAGTGTCCTCCTTAATGCCCTTTGCCCATTCAGCCCATCCCCCCACCCAACACCCAGCCAGCACCCCTCAGTTTGTTCTCTGTATTTCAGAGTCTCTTATGGTTGGTCTCCCTCTCTGTTTTTATCTTGTTTTTGCTTCTCTTGCCCTCTGTTCATCTGTTTTGTTTCTTAAATTCCACATATTAGTGAAATTATATATTTGTCTTTCTCTGACTGTTTTGCTTAGCATCATACACTCTAGTTCCATCCACGTTGTTGCAAATGGCAAGATTTCATCCTTTTTGATCGCTGAGTAGTATTCCATTGTATAGGCACCACATCTTCTTTATCCATTCATCAGTCAATGGACGTTTGGACTCTTTCCATACTTTGGCTATTGTCGATAGTGCCGCTATAAACATCGGGGTGCATGTGCCCCTTCGAATCAGCACTCCTGTATCTCTGGATAAATACCCAGTAGGATGGCAGGGAATTCTTAAAAGGCCTTTTCTATGGCATTGTTTGTTATCAAGTGTTTCTGTGATAAGGTTAATGGGCTTATTTTGAAACAGGTGTAATGGGAATTTTTTGTAAGTGGTAAGTATGAACCGTTTATCCTAGAGAAGTGAAATGTTCACATAAAAACCTGTACCTGAACATCCCTAGAAGCTTTATTTGTGTTAGCCTGAACCTGGAAAGAACCCAAATTTCCGTCAACAAGTAGAAGGTTAAAGAAGCTACGGTACATCTACACCATGGAATACCACACGGCAATAAAAGGAATGAATTATTGATACATGCAACAACCTGAAGGAATCTGTGAGGAATTCTGAGTCAAAAAAGCCAATCTACTGTATGATTTTATTTCTGTAACATTCTTGAAATAACAAAGTTTTATAAATGAAGAACGGGTTAGTGGCTGCCAGGGGTTAGGACTGGGGGAAAGGGAGGGAGGTGAATATAGTTATAAAAGGATAGCACAAGGAATCCACGTGGTGATGAAATTATTTTTGTATCTTGATCCCGGTGGTAGATAGACAGATCTGTATGTGTGAAAAGATCCTGTAGAATTAAATACACACACAGGTACACACACCAGTACATGCAAAACTGGGGAAATCTGAATAAGATCAGTAGGTTGTATCAACGTCAATATTCTGGTTGTGATATTACACTATAGTTTTAAAGATTGTTATCGTGGGAGGATATTAGGCAAAGTGTGCGAGGGATTTCTTTGTGCTATGTCTTACAACTGCCTGTGAATCTACAATGATCACAATAGAAATTCCAATTTAGAAAGGTTTTTGAAAAAGTAATACAGAATTGTTTTGTGTGGGTCACCCCACAGTAAGCAAAACTTGGTGTTTTTATTATTTAAAATGTCAAGTTATGGGGTGCCTGGGTGGCTCAGTCAGTTAAGCATCTGACTCTTGGTTTTGGCTCAGGTCATGATCTCACAGTTCATGAGTTCGAGCCCCAGGTCGGGCTCTGTGCAGACAGTGCAGAGCCTGCTCTGTCTCCCTCTCTCTGTGCCCCTCCCCCACTTGCTTTCGCTCTGTCTCTCTCAAAATAAAGAGACATTTAAAAAATACATACGTACATACATACACACGTAAAATGTCAAGTTATGCTCAGTAGCTTTTACTAATTATTCATCAATGGATTTTCTCTTCTACTTTTATAAACTTTGTGAAAGTAAACCACACATGAAAAAATAAAACAAAGAATGACCCTCTACAGCATGGATGGGCAAACTGTGGCCCACAGGCCAGACCCATGTTGCCACCTGCTTTTGTACAGCCCATGAGCTAAGGATGGATTTCACATTTCTTAATTCAAAAAATATTCAAAAGAAAAATAATATACTGTGACAAGTGAAAACTATATGAAATTCAAAATTGTCTCCATAAATAGTTTCATTCATTTATGTATTGTCCCCGGCAGCTTTGGGGCTACAGCAGCACAGTTGAGTAGTTGCGACAGAGAGTGTCTGACTCATGCAGCCTAAAACACTGACTATCCGACCCTTTACGGAAAAAGTTTGTTCACCTCTGCACTAGAGAGACAGTTGCCCAGGATTTGCTAGTCTGTGCTGGCTTCCCTTTGTCGCTTAAGTTTCCTAAGGTAGTCCTGACAAGAGACATGTGTTTTCCAGGCATTCCCTGAGAAAAATGAGGAAAATAATGCTAACAGTTCACAACATCAGCTCCATAGGAAAATGTCCCAAGTGTCATTGCCTGAGTCAATAGCACGTAATCTTGGGTTATATCGCGTGCTTACTCTACCCCTCTGGCAGAAACATTACACTTTACAAACCCAGCCCATAGGACAACGGGCATCTGTTTAGAAAGAGCAGGGTTTCTTGTGGTGCACAGGAAAGAATGTGGTTTCAGAGCGAGACAGACTTGGGTTCAAGTTCAAGTCAGCATTCAGTCATTTGCCAGCTACATGACCCATCTTTCTGGGCTTTCTTCACTCTTCTTTAAAAGAAAGCTAATGAGGGGTGTCCGGGTGGCTCAGTTGGTTGAGTGTCCGACTCTTGATTTGGGCTGAGGTCAAGATCTCACAGTTCGTGGGTTCGATCCCTGAGTCAGGTTCTGTGCTGACAAGCCTGGAGCCTGCTTGGGATTCTCTCTCTCTCTCTCTCTCTCTCTCTCTCTCTCTCTCTCTACCCCTCCCTCTCCCTCCCTCTCTCTCTCAGAAAAAAATAATCATTTTAAAAAAAAAAGAAAGCTAATGATACCCAGTCTCTGGGATGTCGAGAGGATTCAGTGAACCCATATGTCAGTGTCTGGCATGTAGTGGGACTCAACAAATGCTAGTTCCGGTACAGAAGGCCACTAGTCTGGGTTCCCCATGCCTGACATCCCTCAGTCTGGCCCCAGAATCTACAAAGAGGCATCGGAATGCTTTGTCAAACATCACTCTGATTCCTTTTTTGCAACGTTCTACACCAGTGTCTGTGGAGTATCTTTTTTCAAAACTAGATCATCTCCCTGTTGCCCAGACCTCTCCACTGAGAAAGCCAAGTATAGGCTCCGACACAATGGAATATAAATCAAATCTAGTTTTCAATTATAGGATGAAATATGTCTTCTGTGCTGGGGGAAACCTGCAGATTGATGTTATCCCAGTAGGCTCACACTAGTCTCCAGGAATAGGCCAATTCAGGGTTGAAAATGTTTCCAAGCCTTCAGGCTATAAAGACAACCTTCTCAGTGAAATCGTACAGTCTGCAGGGAAGCGTGCAGGAGACCAGCTTCGCAGCTCATCACAGGCAAATGTTCAATCCAAAGTGCCCTGGCTTGTGATTAACTCTCTGCGTTGGTTCAGCAGGGACTCGGGTGTGCGTCCCACACACCTTCTCCCAGGGCAAAACAGCCTGGTGGCTGAGAGGCCTGCGTTGCGTGCCTTACACGCACTGGGAAGGACACAAACTCCAGTCTCAGCTGCCCTCCCCACTCTGGGCCAGGCAGAGCAGGACGACAGTGACTCAAATGCTGCCGGACATGTGTGTCCCCGATCATCACTTTGACCTGTCGTAGATGCTCAGAGAGGAGGTTTTTAGGGTGCTGGTGTTTACCTGGCTTCCGGTCTCAGAGGCTATTGGCATGGCAGGTGGCCCTGCTTGCTCTCGTCTGTGTCTGGCCTTTCTCTCTCTGGAGCGATGGGGGCAAAAAAGCTGATGAAGGGTTGGGTTTTCTGATTGAGTCAAATGGGTATTTTGGAGTTTGTCAATCTTTTTGCTTAGAGCTATAGCTTAAATTACTTAGTCTCTTTGTATCCCCCAGCAGAATGCAACTACATGTATGAAATGAGCCAATATAGTTTTTTTTTTTTTTTCTGCGTGGCCACTCAAGTTTTGCTGCCTAGAGATAAATGAGAATTCTCTATCTGCACAGCAGCCTGCCTCTCACCCCCATCACTCTGTCAAAACTGCCCCCAAATAATGTCACTGATCATCTCCTCTTGGCCTAATCCATTTAGTGCTTTTGCCCTTACTGTATTTGACCTCTGTGACACTTTATATCATTTGTTCTGACATTGCTAATGCACTGCTTCCCAGATGTTCAAATTTCAGGGACCAATATTTTTTTAATTTAATTTAATTTAATTTATTTATTTTTAAATTTACCTCCAAGTTAGCGTATAGTACAACAATGATTTCGGGAGTAGATTCCTTAATGCCCCTTATCTATTTACCCATTTAGCCCATCCCCCTCCCACAACCCCTCCAGCAACCCTCAGTTTGTTCTCCATATTTATGAGTCTCTTCTGTTTTGTCCCCCTCCCTGTTTTTATATTATTTTTGCTTCCCTTCCCTGATGTTCATCTGTTCTGTGTCTTAAAGTCCTCATATGAGTGAAGTCACATGATATTTGTCTTTCTCTGACTGGCTAATTTTGCTTAGCATAATACCCTCTAGTTCCATCCACGTAGCGGCAAATGGCAAGATTTCATTCTTTTTGATTGCTGAGTAATACTCCATTGTGTATATATATACCACATCTTCTTTATCCAGTCATCTGTCAGTGGGCATTTGGGCTCTTTCCATACCTTGGCTGTTGTCAATAGCGCTGCTATAACATTAGGGTGCATGTGCCCCTTCAAAACAGCACACCTATATCCCGTGGATAAATGCCTAGTAGTGCAATTGCTGGGTCACAGTGTAGTTCTATTTTTAATTTTTTGAGGAACCTCCATACCGTTTTCCAGAGAGTAGCTGCACCACTTTGCATTCCCACCAACTGTCCAAAAGAGATCCTCTTTCTCTGCATCCTTGCCAACATCTGTTTTTGCCTGAGTTGTTAATGTTAGCCATTCTGACAAGTATGAGGTGGTATCTCATTGTGGTTTTGATTTGTATTTCCCTGATGATGAGTGATGTTGAGCATTTTTTCATGTGTCGATTGGCCATCTGGATGTCTTCTTTGGAGAAGTGTCTATTCATGTCTGTTGCCCATTTCTTCACTGGATTATTTATTTTTTGGGTGTTGAGTTTGATAAGTTCTTTATAGATTTTAGATGCTAACCCTTTATCTGATATGTCATTTGCAATTATCTTCTCCCATTCCGTCGGTTGCCTTTTAGTTTTGCTGATGGTTTTCTTCTCTGTGCAGAAGCTTTTTATTTTGATGAGGTCCCAATAGTTCATTTTTGCTTTGTTTCCCTTGCCTCTGGAGACATGTTGAGTAAGAAATTGCTGCAGCCAAGGTTAAAGAGGTTTTTGCCTGCTTTCTCCTCGAGGATTTTGATGGCTTCCTGTCTTACATTTAGGTCTTTCATCCATTTTGAGTTTATTTTTATGTATGGTGTAAGAAAGTGGTCCAGGTTCATTTTTCTGCATGTCGCTGTCCAGTTTTAACAGCACCGTTTGCTAAAGAAACTGTCTTTATTCCACTGGATATTCTTTACTGCTTTGTCAAAGATGAGTTGGCCATATGTTTGTGGGTCCATTTCTGGGTTCTCTATTCTGTTCCATTGATCTGAGTGTCTGTTTTTGTGCCAGTACCATAGTGTCTTGATGATTACAGCTTTGTAATACAGCTTCAAGTCCGGGATTGTGATGCCTCCTGCTTTGGTTTTCTTTTTCAAGATTACTTTGGCTATTCAAGGTCTTTTCTGCTTCCATACAAATTTTAGGATTGTTTGTTCTATCTCTGTGAAGAATGCTGGTGTTATTTTGATAGGGATTGCACTGAACATGTAGATTGCTTTCGGTAGTATTGACATTTTAACAATATTTGTTCTTCCTATCCAGGAGCATGGAATATTTTTGCATTTTTTTGTATCTTCTTCAATTTCTTTCATAAGCTTTCTATAGTTTTCAGTGTATAGATTTTTCACCTCTTTGGTTAAATTTATTCCTAGGTATTTTATGTTTTTTGGTGCAATTGTAAATGGGATCGATTCCTTAATTTCTCTTTGTTGCTTCATTGTTGGTGTATAGGAATGCAACCAATTTCTGTGCATTGATTTCATATCCTGTGACTTGGCTGAATTCATGGATCAGTTCTAGCAGTTTGTTGGTGGAATCTTTTGGGTTTTCCATATAGAGTATCATGTCATCCGCAAAGAGTGAAAGTTTGACTTCCTCCTGGTCGATTTCGATGGCTTTTATTCCTTTGTGTTGTCTGATTGCTGAGGCTAAGACTTCCAATACTATGTTGAATAACAGTGGTGAGAGTGGACATCCCTGTCGTGTTCCTGACCTTAGGGGGAAAGCTCTTGTTTTTTCCCTATTGAGGATATTAGCAGTGGGTCTTTCATATTTGGCTTTTATGATCTTGAGTTATGATCTTTTTATCCGTACTTTCTTGAGGGCTTTTTTTTATCAAGAAAGGATGCTGTGTTTTGCCAAATGCTTTCTCTGCATCTGTTGAAAGGATCATGTGGTGCTTGTCCTTTTTTTTATCGATGTGATGTATCACACTGATTGCTTTGCAGACATTGAACCAGCCCTGCATCCCAGGTATAAATCCCATTTGGTTGTGGTGAATAATTCTTTTCATGCATTGTTGGATACCATTGGCTAGTACCTTGTTGAGGATTTTTGCATCCGTGTTCATCAGGGAAATTGGTCTATAGTTCTCCTTTTTAGTGGGGTCTTTGTCTGGTTTTGGAATCAAGGTAATGCTGGCTTCATAGAAAGAGTTTAGAAGTTCCCCTTCTATTTCTATTTTTTGGGAACAGCTTCAAGAGAATAGGTGTTAACTCTTCCTTAAATGTTTGGTAGAATTCCCCTGGAAAGCTATCTGGCCCTGGACTCTTGGTTTTTGGGAGATTTTTGATTACTAATTATATTTCTTTACTGGTTATGGGTCTGTTCAAATTTTCTATTTCTTCCCATTTCAGTTTTGGTAGCTTATATGTTCCTAGGAATTTGTCTATTTCTTCCAAATTGCCCATTTTATTGGTGTATAATTGCTCATAATCTCTTATTATTGTTTGTGTTTCTGCTGTGTTGATTGTGATCTGTCCTCTTTCACTCTTGATTTTATTTATTTGGTTCATTTCCTTTTTCTTTTTGATCAAACTGGCTAGGGGTTTACCGATTTTGTTAATTCTTTCAAAGAACCAGCTTCTGGTTTCATTGATGTGTTCTGGGGTTTTTTTGTTTTGTTTTGTTTTGCTTTTTGTTTTTGTTTTGTTTTGATAGCATTGATTTCTGCTCTAATCTTTATTATTTCCTGTCTTCTGCTGGTTTGGGGTTGTATTTGCTGTTCTTTTTACAGCTTTTTAAGGTATAAGGTTAGGTTGTGTATCTGAGACCTTTCTTCCTTCTTTAGAAAGGCCTGGTTTGCTATATGCTTCCCTCTTAGGACTGCTTTTGCTGTGTCCCAGAGGTTTTGGGCTGTGGTGTTATCATTTTCATTGGCTTCCATGTACCTTTTAATTTCCTCTTTAACTTCTTGGTTAGCCTATTCATTCTTTACTAGGATATTCTTTAGTCCCCAAGTATTTGTTATCTTTCCACATTTTTTCTTGTGGTTGATTTCGAGTTTCATGGCATTGTGATCTGAAAATATGTACAGTATGATCTCAATCTTTCTGTACTTGTTGAGGGCTGATTTTTGTCCCAGTATGTGTTCTTTTCTGGAGAATGTTCCATGTGCTCTGGAGAAGAATGTGCATTCCTTTGCTTTAGGATGAAATGTTCTGAATATATCTGTTAAGTCCATCTGGTCCAGTGTGTCATTCAAAGCCATTGTTTCCTTGTTGATTTTCTGTTTAGATGATCTGTCCATTGCTGTAAGTGGGGTGTTGAAGTCCCCTACTATTATGGTATTATTATCAATGAGTTTCTTTATGTTTGTGATTAATTGATCTATATATTGGGGTGCTTTCACGTTTAGAGCATAAATGTGTCAATTGTTAGATCTTCTCGGTGGATAGACCCCTTAATTATGATATAATGCCCTTCTTCATCTCTTATTACAGTCTTTATTTTAAAGTCTAGATTGTCTGATATAAGTATGGCTACTCTGTCTTTCTTTTGGTGACCATTAGCATGATAGATGGATCTCCATCCCCTTACTTTCAATCTGAAGGTGTCTTTAGGTCTAAAATGGGTCTCTTGTAAACAGCATATACATGGATCTTGTTTTCTTATCCATTCTGTTACCCTATGTATTTTGGTTGGAGCATTTAGTCCATTGATATTCACAGTGAGTACAAATTTATTGCCATTATGTTGCCTGTAGAGTTGGAGTTTCTGGTGATGTTCTCTGGTCCTTTCTAGTCTTTGTTGCTTTTGGTCTTTTTGTTTTGTTTTGTTTTGTTTGTCTTTTCTCCCCTCAGAGAGTCCCCCTTAAAATTTCTTGCAGGGCTGGTTTAGTGGTCACAAACTCTTAATTTTTAATTTTTGTTTGGGAAACTTTTAATCTCTCCTTCTATTTTGAATGACAGCCTTGCTGGATAAAGAATTCTTGGCTGCATATTTTTTTTCCAGTTCAGCACATTGAATATATCCTGCCTCTCCTTTCTGTCCTGCCATGTTTCTGAGGATAGGTCTGCCGCAAACCTGATCTGTCTTCCCTCATAGGTTCAGGACTTATTTTTCCTTTGCTGCTTTCATGATTCTTTCCTTACCTGAGTATTTTGTGATTTTGACTATGATATGCCTTGTTGGTGGTCAGTTTTTATTGAGTCTACTGGGAGTCCTCTGTGCTTCCTGGATTTTGATGTCTGTGTCTTTCCCCAGGCTAGGAAAGTTTTCTGCTATGATTTGCTCACATAAACCTTCTACCCCTTTTTCTCTCTCTTCATCTTCTGAGACCCCTATGATTCTGATGTTATTTCTTTTTAATGAGTCACTGAGTTCTCTAATTCTTAAATCATGCTCTTTTACCTTAGTCTCCCTCTGCTTCATTGTTCTCCATAAGTTTGTCCTCTATATCTTTGATTCGCTGCTCTGCTTCATCAATTCTTGCCACCATGGCAGCCATTCGAGATTGCAGCTCAGTTATAGCATTTTTTTATTTTATCCTGACTAGCTTTTACTTCTTTTATCTCTGCAGAAAAGGATTCTAATCTGTGTTCAATCCCAGCTAGTATTCTTATTATCATGATTCTAAATTCTGGTTCAGACATCTTGCTTGTCTCTGTGTTGATTAAGTCCCTGGCTGTCATTTCTTTCTATTCTTTCTTTTGGGGTGAATTCCTTCATTTTGTCATTTTGAAGGAAGAAAAGGAATTAATAAAGTAAAAAAAAATAAAAATTAGAAAATTAAAAACAACCCCAAAAAATTAAATAAAGGATGCTAGATCTTAGGTGTGTTTTGGTCTGGTTGTTGAAAGGAGCTTGATAGATTAGAGAAAAAAATGGAAAGATAAGAAAAGGGGGAAAAAAGGAAAAAAGGAAAAAAAGAAAAACGTTTGAAAATTTGAAAAAATGAGTACAAAAAAATAGAATAAAATGAAATGATGGAAGTAAAATAGAATTTAAGAAATTTACACTAAAGTAAAAAATATAGTAGAAAAAAATTAAAGAAAAATCTTTGTAATAAAAACGGAAAATAAAAAATTTTTTCTCATGTATTCAAGAATAAGAAAGGAAAAGAAAATTGAATATACATGGGCCAGCAAACAGACTGAAATACGATTGAAATTACATTGGTTTCCCCTAGAAGTCAAACTATGAAGCACGTTATAGTCTGTAAACTAAGCAGGCAAAGAGACTTGTGGTCCTCAAGAGCTTGGTTGGCCCTGTTGGCTGGGGCTTAGTGTAACGGCTCTGTTCTCCACTAGATGGCGCTGCTTAGCTTACTGGGGTGGATTGTTGTGGCGTGTGTAGGTATGTATGCGCATGCATGGGAGTGGTGAAAATGGCATCACCCAGCTACCCCGTCTCTGGTATCAGAACTCTATGCTCTCCCTGACCAGCAATCAAGCACCCCTCCTTTGTCTCCAGCTTCCCTCTACTCCCCACTTTTACACCACCCATGACCAAGCCATCAGGCTACCAGGAGGCACCTCCCTCCTGAGTTTTATCTCAGATACAGCTGTGTTTCCCAACCCCTCACTTCTGAAGGACTGCAGCTTTGACCCACTCAGACCTTCTGGGGGAGGGTCTCACTGAACAATGGCTGGGTGCCCACCTGCCCTCAGGAACATTCACGAGACTGTGCTTTTGCTGATGCCCAGAGACTGCCGCTGGGTGCCAGCCTACCCCAGAAAATGTTCACGTGATCTTGTAGCAGCAGCGTTTCAAGGATTATGGAAAATCACAACCCACATCTGGCACCAGGCTTCACCCTTAACGTCCTTGTTTCAATGCCAGCAAATGTGGTTGTTCTCCGGGGTCTGCTGGGACCTTTGCCTGTGGGGAAGCCACATCGTCTCTACCAAATGTCCTCCCAGCAAGGGAACTGCCTCTCCCCATGTGGCCTGAGGACCCCTTGCACCTTGCTCTCTGATCTAGGGGATTTGCTCTTCCCACCAGAGCACCACCAGGTATTGAGCTGCAGAGTTTCAGACTCTCTGCCCCCCACCCCAATGTTTATAGTGTCTTAATGGAATTTAAATCCTCTCCTTTCTCCTTTCTCCCTTTTTTGTTCAGTCCCTTACGTACTCTTCCTTTTCTCTCCAGCTTTCAGCGGGGGGGGGGGGGGGGGGGGGGAGGAGGGCAGGGGGGACTTTCCCATACATTCCCCCCATCTCTGTCCTCTCTCCACAAGCAAAAATAGCTTCCTGCCCTCTGCGGCATCTCTCTCCCCCAGTTCACTTCTCCATGCTGCATACCTGCTGAGTTCTGTGGTTCAGGTTGTGCAGATTGTTGTGTTAATCCTCAAATCAGTTTTCTAGGTGTGTAAGATGATTTAGTGTTGATCTGGCTGATTTGTCCTTGAGCAAAAGCTTTTTCTTCTAGATTGCAGAGTAGAGAGGAAACTGGCTCTCACTTTATAGTTCACCTCTATTTCTTCTGCTCAAAAGACATTTTGGTATGGGATATCACGCCAATTATAGCCACATTAAAAGTGGGTATATCCACACCATGATGCTGTCGTGCTGCTAGGGGGACCAGTATTTTTTTTAAAAAAGCAGGGGACCAATATGACTTTAAATTTTGCCACTAATTACATGACAAAGAAAACTTACAAAATATAAAAAATGGATATTTTACCATCAAAAAATACAAGTAGGACAAATCTTAGAATAAAGAGAATTTTTATAGTAAATACATTTAACCTTATTAAGAAATTATTAAACTGTCTACATTTTCTTCATTTCACATTCCTCATTGGAAACTTCATCATGAATCAATCCTAGTCTGATCCCCCATAGTTCCAACTTCCAATACCCATGGCAAAACTCTTCTTCTCAATCTAGCCCTTGCCTACTTTCCCAACCATATTTTTCACCACTCACATACATGCATTCTGTGTGTCAGAATCACTATCATTGGAAGCCTCTCTCCCTCTCTGGACTTGAATCCTTAGTAAGCATAAGAACTATATCTATATCTTGTAGCTGGCATATGGTCAATCTTCAAAAAACATTTGTTGACTTTTCAACTCAATGCCTGAGAGCATAGATTCTGAGCCAGACTTCCTGGGTTTGAATTCTAGCTTCCCCACTTATCAGCTATGTTAATTTGGACAAATTTCTCAACTTCTCTGGTTTCCCCCAAGGCAGCACAACTCAATTCCAGGACAGACCATCTCAGGCATGGGGGAAAGTGAGAGTGTGTGAGTGGCTACCTAGCTTTCCCAGCCGTCTAAGAGACCCACTTCTTTTTCACTCACTTGTATTACTGAGGTGATCTGCAAGACTGAGGAGTTAGGAGAGACTAAAAGCACAACAGCCCGGGCTTGGAACTGATCAAAGAAACACTAGTAACTGTTATACACTTCTTCCTATTAACCAATCCACAGACTCCATCAGGAAGTCTGCCCATAAGCCACTGGGGACATGTTGACTGCAGGCTCCTACCAACTGGCCCATGGGTACTCACAACAATCCACACACCTCACACACACTCTCTTTCCCCAGCTGTGGCCAGTTCCCAGCACATGCTCCCACAAATGACAAATGCAAGCCTTTACAAACAGCTGGTGAGCAAGCACAGAAAGCCTGTTCAACTCTGTGGGACTGGAAGCACATTCACAAACTTGAGCATTTCAGGGCACTGCCATAAGGAAAACAATTGTGAGGCTCTCAGCATCCAACCCGGATTTGCAGGATCAAGAGAAGGCCTACAATCTTAAGAATCTCTCACCCAAGAGGGAACAAGAAGTGTGGAATAGATGCATCCATAGACGAGGTCTGAGACTCACTTCACCTTGAAGACACACGTAGGCTCAAAGTGAAGGGATAGAAAAATATATTCCATGCAAATGGAAACCAAAAGAGAGCTCGGACAACTATACTTACACCAGACAAGATAGACTTTAAGTGAAAAACTGTAGCAAGAAACAAAGAAGGTCATTATATAGTGATAAAGATGTCAATTTATCAAGAAGATAAAACAATTGTAAATATATATGAACACAACATTGAAGCATCTAAATATATTGAGTAAATATTAATATATCTAAAGACAAAAACAGACAGCAATACAATAAAAGTAGGAGATTTAATACTCCACTGTCCACAATGGATAGATCATCACTAAGTGATCTTAGTGATCACAGAAAATCACTAAGAAAATAATGGGCATACTTTGTAACTACACTTTAGACCAAATGCACCTAACAGAAGTACATAGAACATTACATATAACAACAGCAAAATACACATTCTTTTTCATGTGCACAGCACATTCTTCAGGATAAACCATATGTTAAATCACAAAACAAGTCTTAACAAATTTTAAAAACTGAGATCATATCAAGTACCTTTTATGACCACAATGGCATGAAACTAAAAAAATCAGTAACAGGAGGAAAGCTAGAAAATTCACGAATAATGTAGGAATTAAACAACACCCTCCTGAAAAACCAGTGGGTCAAAGATGAAATCAAAAGGGGGCTCCTGGGTGACTCACTCAGTTAAGCATCCGATTCTTGGTTTCAGCTGAGGTCAGGATCTCACAGTTCGGGTTCTGCACTGACAGTGGGGAGCCTGCTTGGGATTCTCTCTCTCCCTCTCTCTGTTCCTCCCATTCTCTCTCTCTCTCTCTCTCCCTCATAATAAATAAACTTAACAAAAATCAAAAGAGAAATCAATAAATGTTGACATTAAGGAAGAAGAAAGATCGGGACACCAGGGTGGCTCAGTTGGTTAGCGTCTGACTTCAGCTCAGGTCATGATCTCATGGCTCTTGAGTTCAAGAGTGTCAGGCTCTGTGCTGACAGCTTGGAGCCTGGAGCCTGCTTCAGATTCTGTGTCCCCCTCTCTCTCTGCCCCTTCCCTGCTTGTGCCCTGTCTCTCTCTCTCTCAAAAATAAATAAACATTTAAAAAAATTAAAAAAGAAAAAGAAAAAAGAAAGATCTAAAATGAAAAACCTAACTTTATACCTCCAGGAACTAGAAAAAGAAGAAAAAAGTAAGTCCAAAGTTAGCAGAGGGAAGGAAATAACAAAGATCAGAGCAGAAATATATGAAATAGAAACTAGAAAAACAATAGAAAATATCAACAAAACTTGAGAAAGAAAACAAAGTTGAAGGCATCTTATTTTCTGATTTCAAGCTATATTACAAAACTGTACTCATCAAAACAGTATGGTACCAAAATGAAAATAGACACACAGTTCAACAGAACAGACTGGAGAGCCCAGAAGTAAACCCACATATATCCGGTCAACTAATCCTTGATAAGGGCACCAAGAACACACAATCAAGAAAGGACAGTCTCTTTAATAAATGGTGTTGGGAAAGCTGAATATTCACATGCAAAAGAATGAAACTGGACCCCTATCTTACACCACTCACAAAAATTAACTCTAAATGGATTAAAGACTTAAATGTGAGATCTAAAACCATAAAACTCCTAGAAAAACGCATAGGGAAAAAGCTCCTTGACGTTA
Organism: Panthera uncia; assembly: GCF_023721935.1. NCBI lineage: Eukaryota > Metazoa > Chordata > Mammalia > Carnivora > Felidae > Panthera > Panthera uncia. Next base: position 7,027,170 of record NC_064817.1, on the reverse strand, counting down.
GTCTTGGTAATGACTTTTTGGACATCACACCGAAAGCAGAGGAAACAAAAGCAAAAGTCAACAAGTGGGACTACATCAAAGAAAAAAGATGTTTTCCTTGCCAGGAAAAGAAACAATCGACAAAATGAAAGAAGCAACCTAGAGAATGGGAGAAAATATTTGCAAACCATATATCTGATAAGAGGTTAATTTCTAAAATACATAAAGAACTCCTACAACAGAATAGCAAAATAATAAATAATATGTTTAAAAACTGGCTAAAAACCTGAAGAGACATTTTTCCAAAGAAGACATACAGATGGCCAATGAGTACATGGAAAAGTGCTCAACGTCACTAATTATCAGGGAAATGCCAATCAAAACTGAATTATCACCTCACACCTGTTAGAATGACTGTTATCAAAAAGACAAGAGATAACAAATGTTGGTGGGGATGTGGAAGAAAGGGAATCTTTTGTTCAGTGTTGGTGGGAATGTAAATTGGAACAGCCATTATGGAAAATAATATGATAATTTTTTCTCAAAAGATTAAAAATTCAACTTCCATATGATTCCAAAATATGGAGGCAGTCTAAGTGCCTGTTGATGGATGAATAAAGAAAATGTGACACTATAGATATAGATCGAGAGAGAGAGAGAGAGAGAAATGGAATATTATTCAACCATTAAAAAGAAGGAAATCCTACAATTCACAAGATGAATGAATGAACCTGGAGGACATTATTATAACCGAAATAAGCCAAACAAAGAAAGAAAAGTACTTTGTGGTATCACTTGTATGTGGAATCTAACAGTCAAACTCAATAGAAACGGAAAGGAGAATGATGGTTGCCAGCCCCTGGGGGCAGGGGAAATGAACAGATGTTGCTCAAAGAGCACATACTTTTGGTTATGAGATAGTAAGTTCTGAGGATCTAATTCACAGTATGGTGACTGTAGTTAATAATACTATATTGTATACTTAAAATTTACTAAGAGAATAAATCTCAAGTATTCTCAACACACACACACACACACACACACACACACACAAAAGGTCACTCACTGTATGAGGTGATGGGTGGGTCAGTTAACTTGAGCATGGTAGTCATTTCAGTGTGTATACACACAAAAACTCATCATGCCGTATACTTTATGCACAATTTTATCTGTCAACTATACCTCAATAAAGCTGGAAGGCAGGGGAAGCAAAAAGAAGCACAATAACTTTATAAAACAAAATGAAAAAATAAGAAAGGAGAATAGAGATGACCAGGGTCTGGAGGGGAAGGAGGAAATGGGTAGTTATAATTTAATTATTATTATTATTTAATGTATACAGAATTTCAATCTGGGAGGATGATGGCTTCACAGAGAGGCATAATGAAGAGGATCACTGTTGGGGGGACATTATAGGGAGGGACAGTACAGAGAGGGGTATCATAGACTGACCGCATCATAGACAGGCTCATCACAAAGAAGGGTATCATAATAAGGGACTTCACAGGAAGGAGGTTTGATGGTTATCACATATAACGTCATCATAGAGGGAAACAACATAGGACCATCCTAGAGAAGTCTATCAGACAGGAACATCTTGGAGGTTTTCATGTCAGCTTCTCCTCTCTGGACACCAAATTGTGAGCTCCCTGAGAGCAAGAGCATGCATTATTCATCTTTACATTTCCAACATCGAATGCACACTTTGGCACATAATAGGTACCTAATCTTGTTTGTGGAATGAATATATGTATACCATTTTTTCTGTATGAAGCTATTGAAAAATGTAAAACCTATTGCCCATTTCTTTTTTTGCAGACTGAACTGGCCCAGTTTTTAGAAAAATTTCTCATGTGCTAAATTCTCCTGACTTCCTCCCATCCTGAAAGTCCCTTAGATACCCATCTGTGGTAGGCAGGATTCTATATATCTCCTTCCCTAAGCCCTGGAAGCTGTGACTATTGTGGAATATCACTCCCATGACTATGTTATGTTATATGGTACAGTTGACCTTGAGGATATTATCTGGGTGGGCATGATATGGTCCCATGAGTTCTTAAAAGCAAAGAACATTTTTTGGCTGGTGGCAGAGGGGGAAGACAGAGAGACTTGAAGCACAAAAAAGATTTGATGCACCATTTCTGGCTTTGAAGATGGAAGGAGCCATGTGCAAGAATGGAAGAGCAGCCTATGGGAGCTGAGCAGCCCTCCACTGACAGCTAGCAAGGAAACAGGGACCTTAATTCTACAACCACAAGGAACTAAAATCGGCCAACAATCTGAGTGATCTTGGAAGTAAATTCTTTCCCAGAGCCTTCAGAAAAGAGCCCTGGCTGAAAACACTTTAATTTCAACCTTGTGAGACCCTGAGCATAGAACCCAATAGAGCCCATCCAGATTTCAAACCTACAGAACTGTGAGCTAATAAAGTGTCTTTTTAATTCACTAAATGTGTTGTAATTGTTATGCAGCAATAGAAAACTAATATTCATCACTGTCTTTCTTTAGAAGTTCCCAATATTGATTTTTTTTAAATGAGTATTCTAATAAAACATTTTTCTTTCAGTTCTAAATAGGAAAAGAATTTCCTACATCATAACCAGACTCAGATATGGTAGAGAATTTGAAATTACCAAACTAGGAATTTAAGATAACCACAATTACTTTGCTAATAGCTCCAATGGAAAAAAAAAAAAATGGACAACACGCAAGAACAGACAGGTAACAGAGCAGAGAAATGGAAACTCTAAGAAAAAAATGAAAAGGAAATGCTGGAAATCAAAAATATAGTAACAGAAATGACGAATGCCTTTGATGGGCTCATTAGGAGATTGTATGTAGCCAAAGAAAGAATCAGTGAGCTGCAAGTATGCCAATGAAACTTCTCAAGCTGAAATGCAAAGAGAAAAAAGGAAAGAAAACAAAAAAACAACAGAATACCCAAGGACTGTGAGATCATTACAAAAGGCAAATACCTAATGGGAATATGAGAAGAAGAAAGAGAGAAAGGGGCAGAAAAAATAATTGAAGTAATAATGGCTGAGAATTTTCCAAAATTAATGACAGAAACCAAACCGTAAATCCAGGAAGTTCAAAAACCACCAAGCAGGATAAATACCAAAAAGTGTACACCTAGCCATATCATATTTAAATTGCAGAAAACCGAAGACAAAAATCTCTAAAACATAGTAGCGGCTACTTATCACGTGCCAAGCACAATATAAACATTTCACATACATTATGTCATTTCCTTTACATGGAAACCTCCGTCTCAAGAATTTTATATCTATCCCCCTTTACAGATTATAAAACTGAGGGTCAGCGATGTTAAAGCCACCTGGTTAAGAAGTGAATATGGCCAGAATTCAAAGTCAGAACTACTTCACCCCAAAAGCTGTGTACTAAGTACTAAGAAATAGTAAGTGTTCACCTCAGAACAGAAAGTTCTAAATTTTTGCATTTTGTTAATAAAGTTTAGAGCCGTGGTTTCCCATTAGTATAGAAATCATCAAACGTATATTGTCACTTCCAATATTCATACAAAGGAGCTGATATTGAACATAAAGGCCAATCTGTAAACGAAGAGAAAAACAATATCAAACAAATAGCAGGAATTCTTAAAATTCTAAATGAGCTTTGACTGATTTTTAAAAGCCAGGGGAAATACCATAATTTTCTCATATTACTAGATGTAATTGGGCCAGACATTTGTTGCATTCGAGTCTTGACTGTCTATTTATTTTAAATAAAAGCTCTGGAAAAGATGGAAATGTTCTCCTCTGAAAGACTATTCCCTGATGAGGAAGCCACACAGAGCTAGCCTAACCAACCAAGATACCAAAATGCTTCCTGAGGGAGTGACTCAGCCACTCTCTAGTTTTAAATCTCACCTTAGGTTCGAATTCTCTCTAGCTGTAGCCTGGCTAAATCAAGTGGTTTCTAAAACTCCTGTCAGTCAGTATGTACTTGTTCTTTGCTCCTTTGTACTGATTTGTTACATCTATGTATTAGTTGACTATTTTCCTGCCTAATGGTTGCATCCTTCCTGTTTTTGACATGGAAGTTAAGCAAACGTATTAGGCCCGGGTAGCAATGTGTTTACCGTATTGTTTTTCGCCTGTTTTCTGGGTCTGATGCAGTGGAGGAGTTGCAGTATCTATCACTTTGAAAATTAGCATCGCTGTCTTCCATGGATCTCAGACTGGTGGCTAGCCAGTTGGTTTTACTGGGCCATTCCATGAGGCCCTTGCATCACTGACCTATTGCTGCCTAACAAATTACCGCAGAACTTAGAGGCTTAAAACAATACACATTTATTATCTCACAGGTTTTATGGGTCAAGAATCCAGGCATAGCTCAGCTGAATCCTCTGCTCAGGGCCTTACTATGATCAAGGAGTCCACTGAGGCTGGTATCTCATCTGGAGGCTTGACTGGGGAAGAACAGCCTTCCAAGCATTCAGTAATGAATACTTTTCCATAATGATGGTTTCCAATCAGGATATTTTTATAAAATACCCCAAGGGACCCACTTCTGGCCTTATACTGTCATAAGATTTTTTTCTGCTACCTTCATGCCATGGCCTATATGCACAATTAGAAACCTAAGGTTTCTACAAGCTCTACAGTATTTGTTGTTTCTTGCTGTACTCGGTAGGCTGGCCAATAATTGATCATTTTGCCCAAACTCAATACAATTATCTCTAAAACAATGTTTTGAGGGCCTGCTATGTATTTAGAAAATGTTAAGTCTGCTTGCCCATTATTCCCACTAACATTTGCTTGAGGGAGTGGGGAGGAAGAAGAATGAATAAAATTTGTATTAAAGAGCAGAAACCAAGGTGGAGAGGCCATGGCACAGCAATGTTAGTAATGGTGCCCTGGCGAGTGAGAGGGTTGATCTGGTGACATCAACTCAGTGCTGGTTGCTAATATTACACAGTTTAGAAGGTTGATCTGAACACCAGTAAGAACTAAATGTTATATGAATTCACTCTATAAATAAAAAGTCCAATGAGAATGAACAAAAACAACAAGAAAATCCACCCACAGATACCATCATGGTGACACAAAAAAATTAAAGGCACATCTTCTTTTACTCTGATATGTGGTGTATCTTGAATTTGGCCTTAGAGTATTCACATTTAGACTCAGAAACACAAAAATGATGGCTGCCATCAAATAAATGACCGTTAAATGCCAGGTGCTTATAAAACACAGTCTCTAAAATTTCTGCAACCACCATATAAGACTGAACTTTCTTGCTTTCTTTTTTTTCTTCTTTTCCTTCCTTCCTTTCTACCCTTTTCTCCCTTCTAACCCACTCAACTCTCTCCTTAGAAATACGAATGATAAGTTCAGCATGATTATGGACACCCCTTGCCACATAGCTAGCTAGTGACTCCCAAGTCTGCAGTGTTTCTTCTTCACTTTTCTGACTTGCGCTAGAAATCTAAGGGACGATAAATCACTAATAGAAGCAAAACGGAGTGAGAAGTCAAGGTGGTAAATTACTGTTGTAAAGCTGGGTAGATACTTGCATCAATGAAATTTAAAGAATTCAGATGAGGGGCGCCTGGGTGGCTCCATCGGTTGAGCGTCCGACTTCGGCTCAGGTCACGATCTCGTGGTCCGTGGGTTCGAGCCCCGCGTCGGGCTCTGTGCTGATGGCTCAGGGCCTGGAGCCCCTTCTGATTCTGTGTCTTCCTCTCTCTCCCTGCCCCTCCCCCACTCGTGCTCTATCTCTCTCTTTCTTAAAAATAAATCAGCATTTAAAAAAATAAAGAATTCAGATGCGAACTTTCAGAGGATATAAACGAAAATAGGGGAGGGGAGCATCAAGGCATGCCAGGCATGGGTGCTAGACCCTTAGGCAGTCCAAAATCATGAGCAGCATATCTGCTTGTGAGGGGCTCCAAGTCCTCACAGACTAGTCAGGACAGGTTTTTGGGGTTGTTTGGTTTTTTTAAACATTTATTTGTTTTTTGAGAGACAGAGTGTGAGTGGTAGAGGGGCAGAGAGAGAGAGAGAGGGAGTCACCGATTTGGAAGCTCCAGGCTCTGAGCTGTCAGCACAGAGCCTGACGCAGGGCTCAAACTCATGAACGTGAGATCATGACCTGAGCTGAAGTCTGATGCTTGACTGACTGAGCCACCCAGGCACCCCTAGTCAGGACACATTTTAACGCAAGGTGACAAAGCAAGGATGTGAACCTAGTGAGGAATGAAGCAGAGGGAGGGATCCTGCGGGACACATTATGGGGACAGGAGCGGCAGAGAGTAATTGCTCTGAAAGGAAAATGTAAGGAATTCTACAGATCACGGCCACAGCTTACCCCGCCCCCTCAGCAGAGCCAGTTGCAAATGTAACACCTCGCCATGCTCCCTGTAGTCTAGGCATCCATAACAATAAAACAGCTACTGTTTCAGAACACAGGGCTCCAGTTTGCAGCTCCCATATTGTACTCAAGGCGCCTTCAAAGGCCAGCCTCCCACTCAGTGCCTACTCTCTGTCTATTTAAAGAGGTAACAGAATAAGGAATGGCTGATTGGCAAAGTGTGGAGAAGAAAGCAGGAGGTGACTAGACCGTGCTGGTGAGATTTTTAAGGAGTAACAATTCTGCCATTTGTCTCAGCGAGGGAGTAGCGGAAGGGAACAATACTCAGCACTGAGTACTAACGTTGACCGCTGAGGCCCTTCATGCGTTAGTGTCCTAGCAAACGTAAGTCCGATCTGGCGTCGAGCTAGATTCTCCTGTGAATTGCACCTTGAGAGTTCAGGAAGCTGAGTGGATTAATTGGTGTTAGATCAGCTTAACATTAGCAACCAAAGTTTTTCAAAGAGGGTACATTGATAGGTATGTCTTTCCTGGACAGGGGGAATGAAAGGGAAAACACTAGCACTCTCTTATTCAGGTAGTAGTCGCGTCATCAATTTCCTTGACTCATCACTACAAGATGCTTGCTATTCATGATCAGTTATTTTAGAAATTACATGAAGGTTATTCAGAAGCATTTAGACTCCTTCTCTGACACTGAGTCCACAATGCCATTTTGCCCCACAAGCAGCTGTTGAATTAGTTGGTAGGACACCTATAGAAAGGAAGGGTGTTTTATTTTTTTTTATTTTTTTTTAACGTTTATTTATTTTTGAGACAGGTAGAGACAGCATGAACGGGGGAGGGTCACAGGGAGAGGGAAACATAGAATCTGAAACAGGCTCCAGGCTCTGAGCTGTCAGCACAGAGCCCGACGCGGGGCTCGAACTCACGGACCGCGAGATCATGACCTGAGCCGAAGTCGGATGCTTAACCGACCGAGCCACCCAAGCGCCCCAGGAAGGGTGTTTTAAATTGTCCTTAATAAAAACTCAGGATGGGGCGCCTGGGTGACTCAGTTAAGCATCCGACTCTTGGTTTCAGCTCGGGTCATGACCTCGTGGTTCTCAGGTTCGAGCCCCACGTCAGGCTCTGCACTGGCAGCGCGGAGCCTGCTTGGGATTCGCTCTCTCCGCCCCTCCCCACTCACACTGTCTCTGTTTCTCTCAAAATAAATAAATAAACTTAAAAATAAATCAATAAAAGCTCAGAAGGCCCCTAATCAAAAGTTAGACAAGGGGCCCAGACTTCCCAAACACCTCCCCTCCTCCATCTGTGGTGAGCCACTGTTCTTGGAGAAGAATGCTGGGTACACGCCCGCCCTCTCTGATGAGCCACGTTCTCTCCTGCTGATCACCCTGAACGTGGCCTACTTCGGGTTTTGTTAATAAGAAAAGCAAGGTATTAAATGGATCACAAGTTAGGCTGAGGCGGACAATGTCAAATAGTTTTCTCTTCAGCCAAACAAACATGTGGGCCTTGCACAAAGCAAGTCATAAACCGATCAGGAAGAAAAAAAAAGATTCAAAATAATACTATTCAACTTTTCATCTCTCTGTAAACAGCCTTTTAAGGAAATTTTACCATTCGTGCCAAATGTGCATCTGGTGCTAAGTCAAAAACCATAAAATATCATACAAGAAAATCCCGAAAGCAAACGAAATCAGACGATACTGTGACTATGGCATAGGAATGTTACAGTGGTCAGCTTCCTGTGCGATGTGAAATAACCCATGTGCGATTGTCAACAGCTTTTAAAATGCACTCTTTCAAACTAGAATACGTTGTTCCGGGCAAACAGTAAAATTTATGAAAACCCTGAAGAAAAGCTTTTTCTAAATCCGTGTCAGCTTTACGTGAGAATGCCGATGAAGATTTATCTTCCATTTCTTGCTTATTATTCTTCCTTCCCACCTACTGAACAAACTTACAGCCTCATTCCCCCAGGGGGAAAAGCAGTATGTAGAGATTTGGTTGGTGGCTTTTACACGTTTTCTTTAGGTTGTCTGTATAGATTGTGTGCTGATTAATGGCCTTTTCAGAATTGTAAAATCTTGCAAGGCCAATAACGGAGACCAGTTAGTTCTGCCCTTTCTGTTGTTAATCTAAATACATCCTCGTTAAGAGAGGTTCGTTATTTTAGCAAAAGGCAGAGACAGACGACTTGTTTTTTCATTGATTTCAAACCCAAACCGGCCCTCTTCTTTCTCCTTCAAGAGCGCTCCATACAAATATTGTGATCCTGACACGTCTGGTTTGAAACCAGTTTTAAGATCCTTCCACCAACTACAGATATTGCGGAGTTGCAGAGGCATTTACAGGCCCTTGTTTTTAAAAAGCGTGATCTTGGCATACAACTCTTGATGAAGGCATACAATTCTGCGGTGGATTTCAAGGTGTCTTCCTGCAATTTTATTTTTTTTAACATTTATTTATTTTTGAGAGACAGAGAGAGACAGAGCGTGAGCAGGGGAGGGGCAGAGAGAGGGGGAGACACATCCTTCAATGCACAGGACAGCCCCTGCTTGATCCAAAATGTCAGCAGTGCCTAGGCTGGGAAACTTTGCGTTAGAATCATCACTGAGTCCATGGAGAGCACTAATTATGGGGAGACGGGGTGGGGGGGCGGTGAGTATGTTTTCCTTGGCTCAGTAAGTATGTGTGAATTAAGGAAAGGTCAAAGACTTGACATTTTTCACCTTCAAGTCTCTTAATGGATCAACTGTTATTTCAAAGATTAAAAAGGAAAAGAAGCCTAGGTAAGTGCTGAATTTATAATGAAGTCATGTCCCTTCTTGTTTCTTGATCTGCTTCCAAAGAGAAAAGACAGGAAATCACCCACAGACTGAAGTTTCTGCTTATTTTGTGCTCGGGTTAATTAAACAGCAATGAATAGCAGTCACCGTCTTGGGCAAGGTGGTATCCCTGTCTCGATTATAGATTGCCCCCGGATGCATTGCTCTCCCGGCAGTGAGGCGGTTCCCCCGAGGCGCTGGTGCAAACTGTCATTTGACTCTGCGAGTCACAGGGCGTGTCACTTTCAGTCAGTCGGCTCAAGTTCCTGAGCTGTGTGCCTGCTCACTGGTTTCTCTGTGACGGTTGATGTCGTGTTGAGAGCCGCTGGTTTCTCTTAAATGCCTGTGTCTATGTTTGCTACATTTCTATGACAATGTGTTCGCACCAATATAATTATGACCGCATTAGCACTTGCCCTGTAAACCACATGATTCAGGGCTTTATGAGTAGGTAATAAAAACTCTCTCCAGGCAGAAACTTGTCTCAGACATGGAACTTTGGGGGTGGGGGCCGTAGTAAATGGTCAGTGTTGGTTAGGACCTTCTGAAGTTTGTGGTTATTAGAAGTCCCATTTATTGGTTAGCCCTCTGCAGAGCCAAGACCGCGAGCCGTGGGATTAAGATCTTGAATCATTTAGCTAGACCTAGGAGACTCGGCCAAGTTCCATCCGAATTCATTAATCCATTAGAGTGCCTGAAATGGGCCAGGGGCAGGTGATCCTTCAGTAAACAGCACGAGGGCTCATGTTCTTGTAGGGCTTATGTTCTAGAGGAAGGGGGAAGGGAGAGGAGACGGAAGGAAGGGGGGAGGAAAGAAGAAAGAGGGAGGGATGAAGGATAGAAGAGAGGGAGGGAAGAGAAAATATCGGATGGTAAGGGCTTTGCCAAGGATTAAAATAGAGTGAATTGTCGCTATTCTAGGCAGACAAGGACCGTCTCTGCGGGAGGTGACCTGCGTAAGGAGTCAGCCATGTGACTGACGGGCATGCCAGGCAGAGGGACCAGCTAGGGTGGATGTGAAGGAAGGCTCATGGGCTGATGGAAGAGGGGGAAGGGCAGGCTGCTCGCCAATGAACCAGGGCACCCAGGCCCCTCTAATCCGGATGAGGAGGCTGACTTTTTAAGGGGGAGTGGGGCGTGAGTGTATGAGTGAGTGAAGTTTTAAATAGATCCCTCTGGTGGTGGTGAGCCGGGGAAGGAGCAGGGAGGGCAGCTGAGAGACTGCTGCTGAAATCCAGATGGGCCATGTCAAGATCTTGTGTGCAGGGCCTCCCCTGTCATGGGGGTGCCTCCCATGCGTCCCGTTTGGAGGAAAGAACGCAGCTGAGGAACCTTAAGTGAGTGAGGTGCTGGCAGCCTGGGATGCGTGAGATCGGGGACGGGGGAAAGAACAGGACCTTTGACAATCAGTTTGCTCATCTGTAAAATGGGATTTATAATGCACACCCTGCGGAACTGCGGAAAATGTCTACAGACGTGAAAAGCTCCCAGCACAGTGCCCAGCGATAACCCTTTCATGTCCAGACAAATCTGTTAACTCATATAAACAGATCAGGTATCTGGGCATTTTCCAGGGATATGGGAAGGTAACGTATTGCCTTTGAATTGCTCTAGGACGTGATAGAGCCCCTTTTGTGTTCGAACTGATGTATACAGAACTATCCCAGCTACAGAAATCATTTCTTTCCTTCCTTCCTTCCTTCCTTCCTTCCTTCCTTCCTTCCTGCTGCTCTTTAGTTTCCGCATCTTCTTAGATCCTATTTCTCCTTTGCTTCCCACATTTATAGGACTTTTAATATATTAATATTCATTGCCTCAAATCACCTTCCAGAAGGATGGAAACATTGTATGGGAATGTCCTACCCCCTTTTTTTAAATTGAGATATAATTCACGTGCCATAAAATGCACCCTTTTAAAGTGTACAATTCAGGGGCACCTGGGTGGCTCAGTCGGGTGAGCGTCCGACTTCGGCTCAGGTCACGATCTCACAGTTCGTGAGTTCGGGCCCTGCGCCCGGCTCTGTGCCGACAGCACCACTGTCTAATTCAGAACATTCTCATGACCCCCCAAAGAAACCCTGTACCCATTAGCAGCCATTCCCTACTTCCTCCCCAGCCCCCCACAACCACTAATCTGCTTTCTGTCTCTATGGATTTGCCTCTTCTGGACATTTCATACCAGTGGAATCATAAAATACGTGGCCTTTGGTTTCTGGCTTCTTTCACATAGCATCATGTTTTCAAAGCTCATCTATGTCACAGTTAGCTCCCGTTTCTGAACTATATATGTATTTGTATTTTTCAAAACAGGAACTGTTTAACATAGTAGCCACAGCTGATGGGAAATTCTACCAGTGGCTTTCATTTCATCACAAGGCAGAACGTGTGTTCAGCTACTCACAGTTTATTGATTTCTTGTCGCTTCCTTAGCATCTCATACAACTAGAATATTCTCCTTTCCGTACCACCGCAGTGTTGCCATCGGTGATTTTCTTTCTTCGCACTTGCTTCCCTTGTTCCCAGTTCGTTTCTTCCCTATCCTTCTTTATGGTCTGGTGCAGGGCCGGCATACTAGAGCCCACAGGCCAAATCTGGCCTGCCGTCTATTTTTGTAACCAGAGTTTGATTAAACATGACTATGCCTGCTCATTTACATATCGTCCCTGACTGCGTTCACATTATGACAACGACGTCGACTTGTTGCGAGAGAGACCATCTGGCTCACGAAGCCTAGAATACTTACTAGCTGGCCTTTCTGGCAAAAGTTTGCCAACCCCTGGTCTCATGTCTGGCTGAGGACAGGACCTCCGTGCTTATTTGGTTCCAATCAGAATGATTTGTGACTCATTGTGACCTCTCTGCACGAGGGCAGCTCGTTGACAAAACTAGGAAGATGATAAAAGAATTTGTTGAAATAACTGTTTTCCTCTACACTGGAGGGTTAAAAAAATATTATTTCAATGAAAAAAGATGTTCGAATATTTCTTAATATCGCCAGACAGAAAGAATGTCGGTGAGCATAACTGTTACCTTGAGGATTATAAATGTCGTATTGTAATCACAGACACTCGTTGTACCAACATGTGTATCAAACTTGACAGGCTTCCATTACCATCTGGACTCACGGGTCTGGGCTCTTATGGTAAAACCCGGGAAATTTTCATATCATTGCCTCTTTACCTGCCAATCCCGACTGGACTCTTTTATCTGGGCTGAGACGTTACCCCGAAGCAATATATTTGGCACGGGTGTTGCATCCATCGTTTCCTCTCTGCATTTGAGAAACAGCGAAGAATTTACAATTACAACCAATTACGATTAATCACTGTTTTTTTAACAACAGGGAATCATGCTCTTGTATTTTTTTTTTCATTTCCAGATGCCTCTCTTGTAAATCTTCCCACTTTGATAGCAGTCTCTTTCCTGACCCCCTTGTGCCCCTGGCTCAAGTATCTCCTATGCCCCGCTGTCTTTACATTTCCATCTCTCCTCTGTTCTGTGAGCCTTTGAGAAAAGAGACTGTTTCCTTTCCATGCCTCTGCTCCAAATGCCTGATGAAGGTCTGAGCACATGTCAGGTGAATGCACGTGTGCATGCATGCACATAAAGCTTTAAGCAGTTTCCGTCACATATGTCATTTATCCATAAATTCCTCATATTAATAGAGTTGGTCATGATTTATTTCATGAAGGGATAAGGTGTCTGTCCTCAACAATGCCATTGTCTGCCCTTTAATCCATCCATGCAACTGCCATTAACCAAACAGCCACAATCCCTGGGGAACATAACCGTGCTGGGTCAGGTGACAGATATTACACAAAGAACCAAAATACAAACACAAGCACACACCTTTATAAAATGCCATAAGAGCTCAGAGGAAACATAATTGGAGACTGTGAAGAATCTATACCAACTGGGATTGAGGATTGTGAATGCCAAACCGCTGGCCAGAAACACAATTTACTTTGGGTGGGTCAAATAAAAATTCGTTACTGAAGGGGTTACTTCCAGAGGTGGGGGCAGAGTTAAGGCAATGCAGGAGAGATGCCAACTTCACCTAAAACTAGCATCAACTGGAGGGACAAGGGGACAGGATATGGCACCTGGGCTCCATTCTGGGAGAAACTTCTTCCCACTAGCACCAGAATGGAGCTCAGGTAGGGGCGCTTGGGTGACTCGGCTGGTTGAGCGGCCAGCTCATGATTTTGGCTCAGGTCACCATCTCATGTTTGTGGGATCGAGGTTCGTGAGTTTGAGCCCCACATCGGGCTCTGTGCTGACAGGGCAGAGCCTGAGTGGGATCCTCTCTCTCCCTCTCTCTGCCCCTCTCCCACTCGCATGTGCTTTCTCTCTCTCTCTCTCTCTCTCTCTCTCTCTCTCTCTCTTTCACTCTCTCTCACACACTCTCTTTCAATAAATAAATAAACTTAAAAAAAAATAAAAAAGAATGGAACCCAGGTAGGAATTGGGGTGGCAATGCCTGGATGTCCTTCTCCTCCAGCCCTCAAATCTCTTACTCAGAGATCACACAGGGATCAGAGGCACAGAGCAAGGCTTGAAGGGTGGAGAATGGATAAGGAAGCAGGGGGTGAAAGGAAAGGGGATGTTAGAGGTGACCTTTTCTAGGGCATGATATGTAGGTCATGAGATAGAATGCGAGGATTTAGGGAGCAGGGAGCGGGGAGGAGATTTCCATGTTAGAGGAAACAGAATGTGTGAAGCTTCTGAGTTGGGAAAAGAACTTAGGGATCATTGTGGCTAAAGCAGAGTGAACAAGGTAAGGGTATGAGGCAGCAGGGTCTAGGTTATGGGCACCTTGTCGGTTTTGAAGCAAGGTTGAATGTTATCCCCAGTGCAGTGGGAATTTATTAAGAATACTGGACAGGAGGCAACCTGGCCTTGGTGTGCAGCAGTCTGGGAAGGGAGAGATGATGGGAGCTTGGCCAAGGGTGGGGCAGAAGAAGGAGAATTCATTCCCATAAAAATGAAGGATCCCCCACCCTTCCTAATTGTGTATTATTAACCCACTTCTAAAAGAGTTATATTTTTGTTTTAATCTCACAGACAGCTAAAAATAAGATTAGAGCATTTACCCAAGAGTAGATTTCTTACATTTTTGATCTACTCGTTATCATGGAATGGTAAATTCCTCTTGTTTGCCTGGTGTAAATTTTCTCATTTAAAATCTGGGGGAGTGATACGCCTTAGCAAAGGATTTCTAAACCTTGCCACTGTTAGCGTTTCGGACCAGATAATCTTTGCTGTGGAAGCTGTCCTGTGGATTGTAGGCTGTTCAGTAACATCTCAGGCCACTTCCTGCCACCCCACCCTAAGTTGTGACAACCAACATGTCTCCAGATACTGTCGAACATTCCTCCTGGGTGGTACAGTCACCCCTGATCGAGAACCACTCCAGCTTAGCACATACTGTGGTAGTGTTCTTCTTTCTTCCATTTGGGATTCTAATTTTCCACCTATTTTCCCAGGGATGTGGGGTTCCCTGAAAGCAGAGAGGATGTCTCATTCTTTTCCTATGCGCACAATAAGCAACATGTTGGGAGGTGAATACGTGTTTGTGGAACCAGTGAATGAACAATGAGTGGACCTTATGTGTGATACAAGTGTGCGATTGAGACTCGAGGAGACTTAAGTCATTCTCTCCCACTGCTGGCTCTTCTCATTAAAGAAAGGATCGCTAGAAAGAGCGTGAAGGGAAGTTATTAGAGACCTCCCAGGCTCTATAAGACATTACTATGTCATACATAATTGCTTCAAATGAAACCATTAAACTTTACAAAGTCATTAATGGTCTAGATTGGGTTGTTTAGCTTCTCTAGCCAGAGTCAGTGAATCAGTTTCTCCGAGCTGCATTTGACTGAGCTGAGGGAATGTAGGGGCTGACACTTGAGCTTTGGAATCCGAATCTGTAAAATGATGATGGTGAAATCTATCTCACTGTTAAATTCATAAACATGATAACGAATGTAAAGTGTAGTTTCTAAACTATAAATTACAATACAAATATTCATTATCATTAATGAGAGTTAATCAGAGGTCATTAGGGAGGCCTGTTTATTTTATTATGCTTTTATATTATTATATTTTATTAGGTTTTCCTGAAAAAAATCCTTTGTCAGGGGAAAAAATATTTCTTTGGCTTTTCTTTAAATATAATTTTTTTTTCTTAGAATAATTCTTGCTTTCGGTTTCACAAGTAGTACATGGAAACATTCTGGTTATAAAAGACTCACACTAGCAAAAATACCTAAAGGAGATTTATTAAAAATATATTCCTCATTACTCCTACCATCA
This sequence comes from Panthera uncia, assembly GCF_023721935.1. Taxonomy (NCBI): domain Eukaryota; kingdom Metazoa; phylum Chordata; class Mammalia; order Carnivora; family Felidae; genus Panthera; species Panthera uncia. The sequence goes on along the minus strand of NC_064817.1, from coordinate 7,011,709 downwards.
TTACTCACTCAACGGTAACCAGTTTTAACAATTTGGTGTTCACGTTCTTTTTCTGCTTTTCACATATATTTACTTTATTTTTTACATAACTAGAATTATATATGCGTGTCATCTTTTTTATTCAGTTATCCATATGTCTTAAACATCGTTTTGCTATTATGTTCTAATAAATGGTGCATTTATGAGAAAGTATTGCCTAGAAAACTGCATCTTTCCAAGCTTCTCAGAACAGATTAAAAAAAGCAGCCAATGTGTCACGTGTGGACACTTAGAACCGGTTGAATAGTGTGCTTTTCCACCATGGCACGATCAGACAACCTAAAAATTTTGGAAATACAACTTGTAAGGGGAGTTGGCACTAATGTTGGTTGGTGAGTTCCCATAATGACAGGCACACAGAAAACTGTCAATTGTATTTGACATTCAGCTTTTCAAATCTCATATGAATGCTGCCATTGCCCATTGTTGGAAAGTAACATACGTTTCCCATTGACTTTTGTGTGAAGGCATTGTGAAGTGTAAGTTCTTTAGAGTGCTGTATTTGTGAGTCAGCGTGAATATGTAATCCCTATAAAAATCTAATGAGGTTTATTACATTGATGGCAGAATATACTTAATTATTAGCCACCTTAATGTTTGGTTTGGTGTGGTTAATTTCATGTATTTTAATTTTATAGCTTTGTAAAAACAGGACCTAGTATAGAGCTCTGAGATAAAGCAGAATGAATTGTGTTTTCTTCTCACCTTTTCTGTAAAAATAAACATTATTTGTTCTCATTTGTAGCAAAATGTCAGTCCATTCAGAAGTCTAATATCTTTCATGAAATTGACGGGAAAACTGCTTTTCTATCACCAAAAAAACCATGTTTCTCCAATAGGAGTGCTATTTAAAAAATAAAAAAGCTACAAGTCTGTTTTTAATTTCAAATTTAGTTAAGGAACAATTCTGATGGAGGTAGAGGATTGCCAAAGGAAAATGCTTTCCTGCTGCTAAAGAAATGATGAGGCAGGCACTGTGTTTATTTTTATAACAATGTATTTTGATCCTGTGACAAATGTTTCACCATGGCTTTAACATTGTTTCCTATTCTAAACTAAATTGTGTATGTTAACATTTTGATCTGTCTCGACTTCTAAGAACACTAGGATGCATTCTTGGTGTTGAAGACTTTTCTTTCTGCTTTCATGTAGGCTTAATTCAATTGCATGGTTGATAAATGCCTCCCATTTGCAAAGTATCAGAGAGGTGCTATCATGAGATAACACATGATTAAATCAACAGGTCTCCATCTGGTGGGGCGGCAAGGGGGCAAACTCATCCCTAAGTAACTTGGGTACAAAGCAGAAAGTAATGAGTTCTGTAAGAGAATGAGAAGAAACAGTGTAAAAGAAAAACAAGGAGGAAAGTTAAATAAGGAACATCCTTGAGGTCTTCTTGGAAGAGGTGAACACATTGAAAAATGGGTGGAACTTAATAGATTACTAGGAGAGTGCTGGGGTTGGAAAATAAATATTCCTAAGTAGACTGGGAAGCTTAAAATACAGCATAGAGATGACACTGTGGCTGTCTATTTAAGGGTATAGTATAGGGAACAGACCAACATGTCTATCCCATATGGACACCACCAGCCATGTTGTTTAGATGTTTAGATTTTGTTCTTCAGCTAATGGTTCTTTATTGGTAGCTATTTTATTTTTTAATTAAGATATAATTGATATATAATATTATTTTAGTTTTCAGCGTGTGACTGTTTAGATTTAAATGAAGCTAGATAAAGTTTAAAATATTCTCAGTCATACCAGCCATGTTTCAAGTGCTTAATAGCCATCATGGGCTACAAAGGTTTTAAGGAGGGGTGGAAAGATTGTTAAACAGCGTATCTCAAACGCTAGCTGGAACCTAGAGGGCTTGTTAAAATACAGATTGCTAAGACCCAGTCTCAGAGACTCTGAGTCAGTAGGTCTGGGGTGGGCCCGGAGAGTCTGCTTCTCTAACAAGCTCCCGAGTGATGTGGATGCTGGCAGTCTGTGGACCGCACTTGGTGTAGCACTGTTCTAGAACAGTGATTCACAAATGGTCACTGTATGAATTTCCAAAATGTGGTATACTGATACATATCTGTTCAACAGTAAAGATGAATTACTACAATAAGGATATTAAAATATTTAACTTAACATGGGGCGCCTGGGTGGCTTAGTCAGTGAAGCGTTCGACTTGGGCTCGGGTCATGATCTCGCGGCTTGTGGGTTTGAGCCCCGCGTGCAGCTCGCACAGAGCCTGGAGCCTTCTTCGGATTCTGTCTCCCTCTCTCTCTGTCCCTCTCCTGCTCATACTCTGTCTCTCTCTCAAAAACAAATAAATATTAAACAAAAAGTTTAATATATGTAACTTACAAAATTGTAGCAGATTTGACAGCTGTATAATTACATTTCAATGAATATAATCAGAACAAATATGAGAAAAAAGAATGTCAAGAAGGGTTCTAAGTGGTTACTCCGTATTTCTCTATGTATCTCCATGGGGAACCACACCAAGGGGTTCATGGACCACATTGGTCCACGGACCGCTCTCTCTCTCTCTCTCTCTCTCTCTCTCATACAATTCAAAATATTGTAGTTTGAATATCGGCTTGAGGATCTTGCATTTCATGCTGCATATGATAGCGATTCTTGGGCGCCTGGGTGGCTCCGTCGTTAAGCATCTGACTTCGGCTTAGGTCATGATCTCACAGTTCGTGAGTTGGAGTCCCACATCAGGTGAGCTTGAGCCCTGCTTCAGGTAAAACACAAGCCCCAGCTGAGCCCCGCTTCTCTCTCTCTCTTTATCTCTCTCCCCGCCCCTTGTGGGATTCTCTGTCTCCCTCTGTCTCTGTCTCTGTCTCTCTCTGACCCTTGCTCACTTGCGCTCTCTCTCTCTCTCTCAAAAAATAATAATAATAGCGATTCTTCACAGCTTTTGAGCAAAGAAATTACATAAGCCAAGTCTTAGGAAGGGTAATGTGGTATCGATGGAGAGGAGTGATGGAGAAAGGAGGCTGCCAGAGCTGGGGAGACCAGTTCCAAGGCCATGACAAGATCCGGGCAGAAGGAACTAAGGGCGGCAGACAGGAGGAGTCGGATGCCAACCATGTTGAGGTCATAGAATCAGCAGGATTGGGCAGCTAATTGGATGTGGGGTGTGAGGAAGACGAGAGAGGTAATGATGACTTTGAGGTTTCGATCCTGTGCGACCAGAAGGGCAGCCGTGGCATTCGCCAAAATAGGAAACACGAGAGGCACCTGAATCAGTTTATGGTGAGGAGCGGTTATCCCTAAGATCAGATTTAAGCTTCACTCCTCTGTGTGGTTTTCCTTTCGGATGTTAGTGGACTCTTGTTTCAGAGGCGTACTTCATAGGTCATTAGTACGCACATCAGAAAAGCATCCTGTTGGGTGAGCAACTCATATGAAAATTATTTGCATGGGAGACTGGACATTTAAAATGGTGCAGATAAAAAAAAAAAAAAAAGAATGAAATCTTGCCATCTGTGATGGCAAATGGATGAACCCAGAGGCTATTACGCTAAGTGACATAAGTCAGAGAAAGACAAATGCCATACAATTTCACTTCTATGTGGAATCTAAAAGACAAAACAAATGAACAAACCAAAAAAGCTTTTGTTTCTTTTTTAAAGCATAATTAACATACAGTGTTACAGTAGTTTAAGGTGTAAAATATGATTCAACAATTCTGTAAATCACTCAGTGTTCATCAAGATAAGCGTACTCTTGGGCACCTGGGTGGCTCGGTCAGTTAAGCATACAGGTCTTGGTTTCAGCTCAGGTCATGATCTCCCAGTTCATGATTCCGAGCTCCGCATCAGTCTCTGTGCTGACAGCGCAGAGCCGGCTTGGAACTCTCTCTCCCTCTCTCTCTGGCCCTCCCCCACTCTCTCTCTCTCAAAATAAATAAATAAACTTAAAGATAAGTGTACTCTTAATCCCCTTTATTTATTTCACTCACCCTCTCCCACCCTCCTTCCTTCTGGCAACGACCAGTTTGTTCTCTGTAGTTAAGAGTATGTTTTTTGGTTTCTTTCTTTCTTTCTTTATTTCTTTCTTTCTTTTCTTAAATTCCACATCTGAATGAAGTCATATGGTCTTTGTCTTTCTCTGACATTTCACTTAGCATTATACCTCCTAGGTCCAACCATCCAACGGTGTTGTTGTAAATGGCAAGATCTCATTCTTTTTTACGCCTGAGCAATATGTCAGTGTGTGTGTGTGTGTGTGGTGTCACACACACATATCCATTTCTTTATCCATTTCTCTACCAATGGACGCTTAGGTTGTTTCCATGTCTTGGCTACTGTAAATAATGCTGCAGTAAACATAGGGGTTCATGTATCTTTTTGAATTAGTGTTTTCATTTTCTTTGGGTAAATACCCAGTAGTGAAATTACTAGAGGATATGGTAATTCTGTTAATTTTTTTGAGGAACCCCCATACTGTTTTCCACAGTGTCTTTACCAGTCTGCATTCCCACCAACGGTGCACAAGTGTTCCTTTAATCTCCACATCCTCACCAACACTTGTTATCTCTTGTCTTTTTTATTTTAGCCATTCTGACAGATATAAGGTGACATTTCCTGGTGGTTTTGATTTTCATTTCCCTGATGATTAGTGATGTTGAGCATCTTTTCATACGTCTGCTGACCATCTGGATGTCTTTTTTGGAAAAACGTCTATTCAGGTCCTCTGCCCATTTTTTGAATTGGATTATTTGGGATTTTTTAGTGTTGAGTTGTATAAGTTCTTTATATATTTTGGATATTAACCCCTTATCAGTTATATCATTTGCAAATATCTTCTCCCATTCCGTAGGTTGTCTTTTTGTTTTGTTGGTGGGTTCCTTTGCTGTACAATAGCTTTTCATTTTTTATAGTCCCAAGAATTTAGTTTTTTGTTTCCCTTGCCTCAGGAGACCTATCTAGAAAAACGTTTCTACAGCCAATGTCAAAAGGTTTATTGCTTGTGTTTTCTTCTAGGAGTTTTATGGTTTCAGGTCTCACAATTAGGTCTTTAATGCACTTCGAGTTTATTTTTGTGTATGGTGTAAGAAAATAGCCCAGTTTCATTCTTTTGCATGTAGCTGTCCAGTTTTCCCAGCACCGTTTGTTAAAGAGACAACATCTTCCCTACTGTATATGCTTGCCTCCTTTGCTGTAGATTAATTGACCATATAAGCATGGGTTTATTTCCGGGCTCTCTATTCTGTTCTATTGATCTATGTGTCAGTGATGTGTGATTTTTGTGCCAGTACCATACTCTTTTGGTTATGACAGCTTTGTAATATATCTTGAGATCTGGGATTGTGATACCTCCAGTTTCGTTCTTCCTCAAGATTTCTTTGGTGGGACGCCTGGGTGGCTCAGTCAGGTGTCTGACTCTGGATTTCAGCTCAGGTCATGATCTCATGGTTTGCGAGATCAAACCCCATGTTGGGCTCTTCACTGACAGCACGGAGCCTGCTTGGGATTCTCTCTCTCTCCCTCTCTCTCTGCTCCTCCCCCACTCTCTCTCTCTCTTTTTCTCAAATAAATAAATAAACATTTTAAAAAATATTTCTTTGGCTATTCTGGTTCCATACAAATTCTAGGATTATTTGATCTAGTTCTGTGAAAAAAATGTTGTTGGTATTTTGATAGGGATTGCATTAAATCTGTAGATTGTTTTGGGTAGTGTGGACATTTTAACAATGTTTGTTTTTCCAATCCATGTGCATGGAATATCTTTCCACTTGTTTGTGTCATCGTCAATTTCTTTCATCAATATTTTATAGTTTTCCGAATATAGATCTTTCACGTCCTTGGTTACGTTTATTCCTAGGTATTTTAGTCTTTTTGGTGCAATCATAAATGGTATTGTTTTCTTAATTTCTCTTTTTGCTACTTCATTATTGGTGTGTAGAAATGCAATGGATTTCTGTATGTTAATTTTGTATCCTGCAACTTTACTGAACTCATTTATCAGTTCTAGTAGTTTTTGGTGGAGTCTTTAGGATATTCTGTATACAGTATCATGTCATCTGCAGATAGTGAAAGTTTTACTCCTTCCTTATCAATTTGGATGCCTTTTATTTCTTTTTGTTGTCTGATTGCTGTGGCTAGGACTTCTGGTACTATGTTGAATAAAAGTGGTAAGAGTGGACATCCTTGTTTTATTCCTGATTTTAGGGGAAGAGCTCTCAGTTTTTCACCATTGAGGATGATTTTGACTGTAGGTTTTTCATATATGGCCTTATTAAGGTTGAGGTATGTTCCCTCTTAACGTACTTTGTTGAGGCTTTTCATCATGAAAGGATATTATACTTCATGAAATGCTTTTCTGCATCTATTGAGATCATCATGTGATTTTTTCTTTCCTCTTATTAATGTGATGTATCACATTGATTGATTTGCAAATAGTAAATCACCCTTGCATTTCTGGAATGAATGCCACTTGATCGCAGGGAATGATTTTTTTTAATGTATTGTTGGATTCAATTTGCTAACATTTTGTTGAGGATTTTTGCATCTATGTTCATCAGAGGTATTGGCCTGTAGTTTTCTCTTTTTTTTTTTTTTTTTTGTAGTGCCTTTGACTTTGGTATCAGAATAATGCTGGCCTCATAGAATGAATTTGGAAACTTTCCTTCCTCTTCTATTTTTTGAAATAGTTTGAGAAGAATTGTATTAACTCTTCTATTAATGTGTGGTAAAATTCACCTGTGAAGCTATTGCTCCTAGACTTTGGTCTGTGGGGAGTTTTTTGATTACTGATTCAATTTCATTGCTAGGAATCTGTCCGATTTTTCTATTTCTTCCTGATTCAGTTTTGGAAGGGTATATGTTTCTAGGAATTTATACATTTCTTCTACATTGTCCAATTTGTTGGGGGCTTTATTCTTCTTCTTCTAAGCTCCTTTAGGTGTAAGGTTAGGTTGTTTATTTGAAATTTTTCTTGTTTCTTGAGGTAGGCCTGTATTGCTATAACCTTCCCTCTTAGGACAGCTTTTGCTGCATCCCAAAGATTTTGGACCATTGTGTTTTCATTTTCATTTGTCTCCATGTATTTTTTTATTTCCTCTTTGATTTATTGGTTGATTCATTTATTGTTTAATAGCATGTTATTTAGCCTCCATGTATTTGTGTTATTTGCAGGTTTTTTCTTATGTTTGATTTCTAGTTTCAGAATGTTGTGGTGAGAAAAGATGCATGGTAGTAGGGGCACCCGGGTGGCTGAGTTGGTTGAGCATCTGACTCTTGATTTCTGCTCAGGTCATGATCCCAGGGTCATGGGATGAAGCCCCTTGTCAGGCTCCACACTTGAGCATGGAGTCTGCTTGAGATTCTCATTCTCTCTCTCTGTCTCTCTCACTCTGCCCTTCTCCACTACTCACTCTCTTTCTAAAATAAAATTAAAAAAAAGAAAAGATGTATGATATGATTCCAATCTTTCTAAATTAATTGATACTTGTTTTGTGACCCAATATGTGATCTATTCTGGATAATGTTCTATGTGCACTTGAAAAGAATGCGTAGTCTGCTCTTTCTGGATGGAATGTTCTGAATATATCTGTTAGGCCCATCTGGTCCAATTCAAAGCCACTGTTTCCTTGTTGATTTTATGTCTGGATGATCTATCCATTGATGTAAGTGGGGTGTTAAAGTCCCCTACTATTATTGTATTACTGTCCGTTTCTTCCTTCATGTTGATTAATAGTTGCTTTATGTATTTAGGTGTCCCCATGTTGGTGCATAAATATTTACAATTGTTATACCCTCTTGTTGGATTGTTCCCTTTATCATTAAGTAGTGGCTTTCTTTGTCTCTTGTTATAGTCTTTGTTTTAAGGTCTATTTTGTCCAATATAAATATTGCTACCCAGCTTCCTTCTCACTTCCATTCGCACAGGAAATGTTTTTCCATCCCTTCACTGTCAGTCTGCATGTGTCTTTAGGTCTGAAGTGAGTCTCTTGTAGGCAGCATATAGATAGGTCTTGCTTTTTTACTTGTTCAGTAACCCTCTGTTTTTGTTTGGAGCATTTAGTCCATTTACATTCAAGGTAACTCTTGATAGGTAAGTACTTACTGCCATTTTGTTGCTTGTTTAATGGTTGTTTTTATAGTTTTTCTCTGATCTTTTCTTCTTCTCTTGTTCTCTTCCTTTGTGGTTTGATGGCTTTCTTTAGTGATATGCTTGGATTCCTTTCTCTTTATTTTTTGTGTATCTGTAACAAGTTTTTGATCTGTGGTTGCCTTTAGATTCGTATGTAACATCTTATGCATATAGCAGTCTATATTACACTGATGGTAACTTAAGTTTGAACCCATTCTAAAAGCACTAAATTTTCACTCTCCCCTTCCCACATTTTTGTATATGAAGTAGTACTTTACATCCTTTTATTTTGTGAATCCCTTGACTGCTTTTTATAGATATAATTGATTTTACTGCTTTTGTGCTCTAACCTCCTTCCTGGTTTTATGTCATTCATCTACTACTTTTATTGTATGTTTGCATTTTCCTGTGCAACTTTTTCCTTTCCTAATTTGCTTACTCCTGATGACGGCTTTTTACTTGAGTGGGAAGAAATGGCCAGACTCTTATTTTTTTTTTAATTTTTTTAACGTTTATTTATTTTTGAGACAGAGAGAGACAGAGAATGAATGGGGGAGGGTCAGAGAGAGGGAGACACAGAATCTGAAACAGGCTCCAGGCTCTGAGCTGTCAGCACAGAGCCCGACGCGGGGCTCGAACTCACGGACCGCGGGATCGTGACCTGAGCCGAAGTCGGCTGCTCAACCGACTGAGCCACCCAGGCGCCCCCAAACAGACTCTTAAATTTTTTTTTTTTTCAACGTTTTTTTTTTTATTTATTTTGGGGACAGAGAGAGACAGAGCATGAACGGGGGAGGGGCAGAGAGAGAGGGAGACACAGAATCGGAAACAGGCTCCAGGCTCCGAGCCATCAGCCCAGAGCCTGACGCGGGGCTCGAACTCACAGACCGCGAGATCGTGACCTGGCTGAAGTCGGACGCTTAACCGACTGCGCCACCCAGGCGCCCCCCAAACAGACTCTTAAATACAGAGTACAAAGTGGTGGTTGCCAGAGAGGAGGTAGGTGAGGGGCTGGGCAAAATACATGAAAGGTATTAAGAGGTACAAACTTCCAGTCATAAAATAACTAAGTTACAGAGTTGAAAAGTACAACATAGGGAATAAGAAAAAAATGACAGATAAATAATAGTCTAGTAATACAAAGACCTAGGAAAAGTACCATACAGCTTACAGATTTAGGATTGGTCTAGAGTTCTTAAAACACCTTGAGAGCTTTATACAACAACTTAATCTCTTGATATTTAGAAAAATGTATTGTTGTTTTATAAATATAAAATCACATCCCCCAAAACAATGGACAACCTGATCAAACTTATTACAATGTATTACTTATTATTCAAAAGATCATCCTAACTACCATTTATAGGTGCCTGGCTGGCTCAGTCTGTAGAGCATGCGACTTTTGACCTCAGATTGTGAGTTTGAGCCCCACGTTGAGTGTGGAGATTACTTAAAAATAAAATCTTAAAAAAAAAAGAGGTTCCTAAATACCATTCACATATGGAGATCTAGTGATGGAAGTAATTAGCAGGTACTGTTTTAAACCCGCAACAGTGAATCGTAAAGTTACCTTTGAATATAACAAGAGTTATGGAATATTTGGGGATTTTAGCAACAACAAATTAATGTCAAATAACACACTAGAAAGGCTCTGGGAAATCTGCTCAGGTCATCAAAAATAATTTGATGGTTTTCTTTCTTGTTCAATATCCATAACACATCCATCACATTTAAACCTACAAACAGCAGTGTGGCCATCTTGAGAATACTATTTTCCATGGACCTGAACATCACAGGGTATACACTAAAGATATCACTGTCTTAGGTATTTGGGGAAATTTTTCATGATGCCAGGAAAGGAAATTTCATTCTCAGATATAACTCTCACTTCTTACACTTTTCCAAAAGTGGAAAATGTGTTATTTCCTACATCACTGAGAATTCTTATGTTCACAAACTAAAGGAGTTTGACATTAAAAAGTTGTTTTGATTAACCCAAGCAAAAACTCATTTTTTCTTTTTTTTTTTTTTCTGATTTATCTAGGCCATTTCAATAATCAATCCTCAGCTTAAAATGCAAACATTCAACCCAGTGGAACTCAGGAATTCATTGTCACTTCCTTCATCCATGTTTCTATGACTCTGGTTGGATTCATTGCTTTCCTCCTCCCAATTGTTTTTAAAAACATGCTCCTGGCTGAAATGAATGTTTCAACAATTAGTTTAGTTTAACTCCCATAACAGATTAAAAGATTTATCTCTCTATTTAGGACCAAGTGCCTGGATTAAGTTTTTTAATTCTTTCTGATGCTCCCTGCAACTTCTACAAATACAATCCTGACTTTCGGTTCTCCTCCCCCTCCACACCCACAATTAGCACCCTCCTGATGGATAGAAATTAATGAGACAAGTCGTGAAAACCACTTTCTCAGCTAATGGACACTTGAAAGCCTATTGGTAACTAGTCTCATGTTATGTGTTCACACGTAAACCCCATAAAGATGGGCTCCCTTAAAACTGTTACTTTTAAAACTGAAGCTTCCAGGGAATCCAGCCTTTCTCGACATTCCCTCTTGTCTCTTACTTTAATATCATTACTCCTCAGCCTACAACACGTTCAGGTAACATACAACTTCAAAATTAGCGAACAACCACTCAAATACTTCTCCCTCAACCAACCCAATTCTCTCCCTGTTGTCCACTCAGCTTTCAAGAGAATCTTCTAGAAATCATGGACTGTCGTGGTCTCTACTTCCTCACCTCCCATTCACTCTTTCGCCAGCTCTGGCTCCCATTCCACAGCTTTACTGGAGCTACTTTTGCCGACATCACCAAAGACCTGCCATAATGTCAAGTCCAAAGCCCTCTTCTCTGAACTCTTCCCACTTGGCCTCGAAATAGACTTTAACTTCGTTGACAATTGCCTTTCTAGTCACTCACCCAGGTGTTTGTGGCACAGGCTTCTCAAAGGTTTCCTCCCACCTCCTTCTCATTTCTTTTGCCGGTCCCCTTTCCTTTGTGAAATCCTCCAAAGTCGTTGTTTTCTGGGGTGTAACACTGGCCGCTTTCTGGTTCTTGTTCCTAGTGATCACCCCTTTGACCCGTTGGCATTGCCATCATCTATATACTATACTTCAGACACCCAGCGCAACCTATTTGCTCCAGCTCTGGTCTGAATTCCAAGTGGATGCACCACAGGCACTCAAATTCAACACACATAAAATTGACTTCTTCATTTCCCTGTTTGTCCCCTGTATTAGTTTCCTACTGACGATATAACGTAAGCTTATAGCATATGAGATTGCCACAGACTTAGTAGCTTAAAACAATGCAAAAAGTCCAAAATGGTCCAGCATTACTGCCTTTCTTCTGGTGACTGTAGAGGAGAATATTTCCTTGCCATTTCCAGTTTCTAGTGGTCACTTGGATTCCTAGCTCATGACCCCTTCGTCCATCTTCAAAGCCAGCAGTGAAACATCTTCAAATCTCTCTCTGTCACCTGTGCTTCTATTATCACAGCTCCTTCTCTACCTCTGACCCTCCTGTCTCTTACAAGATCTTTGTGGTTATGTTGGGTCCACCTGGATAATCTCCAGAATCAGAATGATCTCCGTACTTCAAGATCCTAAACTTGGGGTGCCTGGATGGCTCAGTCGGTTAAGTGTCTGACTTCAGCTCAGGTCATGATCTCACGGTTCGTGAGCTTGAGCCCCGCGTCGGGCTCTGTGCTGACAGAGCCTGGAGCCTGCTTCGGATTCTGTGTCTCCCTCTCTCTCTCTGCCCCTCCCCCACTCATGCTCTCTCTCTCTCTCAAAAATAAGTAAACATTAAAAAAATTTTTATGTTAAGATCCTAAACTTAACCACATCTACAATCACTCCTTTGCCTTCAGGTATTAGTTTTAGTTTCTAGAGATGAGAACATGGACATCTTTGGGGACATTATTCTGCCTACCACACCCCCAAACCATTCCTCTCTCTGTCTTTATCTCAATGAATGTTTTTCCAGTGACTCAGCCAGTGAAGTTGGAAACTTCCGAGCCGTCTTCCATTCCTCTCTCTCATCCATTACCTTGTAAGTTTTTTAGGTCCCATATGTTCAACATCTGAACCTCCTTGTAAATATATAACCTTTTCATCCTAATCATTACTGCCTCCATTTAGAACCTCTACTTTTCTACCCTGGACTTATTAAACACCATCCAAATTTGCTTTCCTGACTCCTAACCTGTTCTTCTGTCCCAGTGAATTTCAGATCCTGTTTCCAAACTCCAGGTCTCCGTGTTCCTCAGTTCCGATTACCGTGCACGTCCATGTTTTTGCGACTTTGTTCGTATGTTCCCGGAATGGCTTTCTCCCTTCTCTACCCCAGAGACTTTTGTTCATGCTTCAAGGGCCAGCTCAGTCCTCAGCTCTGTGGCGCTTCTTCACGTGCTCACGTTGCTAGAGGTTGGGCTGGCACAGCAGTCTGTGTTCATAAACACAGCAGCGCTTAGCAGTTTATTGTAGCTCTCTGTTCATATGGCTATTGTTCTGGCTATGTGGTAAGTTTCATAAGGGCAATACGAGGTGTGATGTAACTTTTCTAATCAGATTCCAAATTCTCCCTCTTCCTCCTTCCCTTCTAATTTTCCTTGTTCTTCCCTCCCCACCCAGCTAGCCCTTCTTGCCGCTCCGTTAATTACAGATAATCTCTTCACACATGCATGCTCAGTGGAAACGTCTCTCCGTCCCCAGGTTGACGTTTAGCTCCTTTCTTTGTGATCCCACTGTTTCCTGTATACACATCTCTTTGCCCTAGAAGTAACCTCGTTGCCTGGCATTTGGCTATTACATATGTATTTATTTCTTAGAGATTCTGGAGAGAAGGAATCATGTACCTTCCCATCTATGTGTCCCCAGCACGTGGCAGTGCAGTGCAAGGCACATAGTCACTGCTTAACGTATATTTATTAAATAAACAACTGAAAATAAATGAACAAACTGGTATGCCCATTGCCACCTTCTCCACCAGGGAAAACCTAACTCGTTTAATTGGGTTGGTTTTTTTTTTTTTCTGTTTTCTTGTCTCTCGTGCAGAGCAATATGCTTAAAGCCAGGAACCGTGTCTAGTTTATTGTAACCTGACCGCAAACATAGCATCCCGAGTACTATTCTAGGTGCTCAATACTTGTATGGAGTTGAATTGGAGGCTCTTCTTTCATCACTGTTGTAAGAAATTAATTCAAATCAAGTTAAATAAAATTTTAATTCAGATGAGAATACTGAAACTAGATATTCTGGCTGTCATGAATACTGGAATAGACATCAACCCTCCTAAGCTCCGCCTGGATTCTGTAACTAACTTGTTTGCAGTGGCTTGAGGTTAATCACTTCAGCTTTTAGAGCTTCTGTGTCCTCATTTTGAAAACTTACCTGCCCCTGCTTCACAATATTATCAAGATCAAACAGGAGCGTAGAAAGCATCGCAAAAAAGGGCACAGACCGCTATATGACTGCAACTTATGGTTAGGAGTCTGCCTTGGGGAAAAAAAAATGGTGTTTGGCTTTGTCTCGTAGGCGAAGGCTCTTGGGAAGCCTTCATGCTGATGGAGAAGCAATAGAAGGCAGGCCTTAATGCCTTCATGTAATCTGGACAGTGACCTTAGGAATTCAATCTCTTCTCTCCATCTGGGCCCGGTAGCTCATGACGATTCAAAAGAGAACAAGCTTCCTCCCCTATCTACCTGTCAGGAGCTGTTTGTGTAGGAGCCTGAAGTTTAAGAACCATTGACGCTATCGCTGATTCAATGAGCAGAAGAAATACCTTTCTCCCTAGCATCACCTGGTTTTGAATCAACCTGTATATACAGGCTGGCAGTCTTCAGGGAGGCCACGGCTGGCTTGCAGGATCCCACGCGCTACAATCCTTTGACAGGTAGAAACTCACAGTGTCTGTGTCTGATGCAGGGGCTTCATTAATGCCTGCATTATTCTGTTTTATAACGCTCAATGCTATGCTTCCGTCATGCGGCTTCTCAATGTGATATCTCAAAACAAATCATTCATTCGTGACTCAGTTAGTGAACGTTGGACTTGACGGTATATAAAAATGCATGGATACTCCCTGCTTCCTTGCCCGCCCTCCCCTCCTTTCCCTCTGCTAAGGAGGGGCCAAAGCACATCTGAATCGTATATGGTCTATGGTATCCAACGTGGAGAAATGTCTAACGTAAGATTTCTTGACCTTCTTCCCCCATTCTTGCCAATCTGCTTTGCTCTTCCCTTACCACCCAACTAGCCCGTCTTGCGGCCCAGTTAATTGTAGATCATCTCTTCTTCTTCACGTGCTGTATAATTCCCATTCTCTATCCTCTCTCACTCCCAACTCCTGCCTGGTGACCTTGGTGAAACCTCCACTGGTGTCCTCTCTCTCTCTCACATACTCACTCTCTCTCTCCCCCATTTTCCTTCTCCCATCCCCACCCCCTCCCCCAATACCCAGTACCATTCAGGACCTCCAAAATAACCCATTGCAATTTGCTTCTTGATAAGATACAAAGCATTTTAGAGCTAAAAGATGGTGTCCAGATCATCCATGTGAAACAGAAGAATTAGAACTGTACCACTTCAGCAAAGAAAATAAATGTTGTTGAGGTTTGAAGTGGACTTAGAAGTAACAAAGAGGCCCCTTCAGAATTCGATGAAAGCCTTTGACTGTCTCCATGCTCTCTCGTCATCAAAGCTGTTTTTCCTGGAGTACCAGAATTCAAGTTAAGGCCATGTTTAAAAGCAACCCTAATACATTTTGTTTTTCTGTTTTTCACAATATTGGTTTTGCAAGTTTCTCAAAAATCTATAAGGCTAATTTACTGTTACTTGTAAACTGGCTCTGGAGGAACTTTTGAAAGGGCGATTCTGAAAGCCCTGAACAAGTTTAGGTTAATTAGAATCTACATTTGAGCTTCCAAGATGGCTCTTTCTAAGGACCAATGTTCATGTAGATGTGTAGATTCCAGCATGTACATTAATAATCACTCTTGGAGTTCTGTGTCCTTATTATTATGTGTGCTTCATAGAACATGTGCTTCATGCTCCAAACAAGTAACTTCAACATGGGCCACTGGCCTGTGTGTAAGCCAGGCCAGCTTATATCTATCTTGTATCGACTCTAGACTCTTCTGTTCAGCTAATTTTTGCAACATTTATCAGGAGTTTCTTTTGGTTTTATGCCTTCACGCCCTCTGTGACCCCAAATGAGGGGTTTTAAATCAGATATGCAGATACCTGAACTAAAGAGGACAGATATGGAGGAAAAATGGGTGAGAAAGGGAATAAACAGACAGATGTTTTAACGCCCTGGGTACTGGCTTTGGAGAGTGAGGGTCCAAGGTGGCCATTTATTAGCTCTGTGTCTTGGGCAGTTTTACTTCACCTCCCTGTGCCTCAGTTTCCTCACTTATAAAAATGGGATGGAAAGTGACTCATTAATCCAATTGTTCTGCTATAACAAGCTGAGATAGCAAAACATCTCGCATCGGGTTTCCATAACTAAATGTTAGCTTTCTTCTTCTGCAGCACGAAAGACTAGTATTAGTCTGAGAAGCTGGAAGAAAAGCCCCCTAAGACATGTGTATGATATTCTTTGATAGACTTATGCTATCATTTCCTAGATAAGCCATATTATATTATTTTCATGTAATCTAATAGCTAGAGATAGTTTTTATTTTTCCTGGTTGCTATTGTGAGTGGCATTATATTTTCACTGTTTTTAGAATGTCAGTACTACTTTTGGGCATTCGTGCCATTGAATTTTGTAAAGTCACTTTTTTTCTCTTCCCTTTACACAATCCTAATTTAGACGACTTTTCATTATTGTTTTAACGTTTATTTATTTTTGAGACAGAGAGAGACAGAGCATGAATGGGGGGAGGATCAGAGAGAGAGGGAGACACAGAATCCGAAGCAGGCTCCAGGTTCTGAGCTGTCAGAGCCTGACGTGGGGCTCGAACTCACAGACCGCGAGATCACGACCTGAGCCAAAGTCGGACACTTAACCGACTGAGCCACCCAGGCGCCCCTAGACGACTTTTTAAAGGTAACTCCTTTTGATGGTCTAGGTAGAAAATTATAATATTTACGTAACTTTCTAAATTTTTCATTCTTTGTCTTTTTAAGAATTTCTTAATAATTGATATCAGCAACTGCTTCACCATCAAAAATAAAAGTTAAAATGCACATCATTGCCCTCCCTTCTACCTTGAGTTAAAAAATGCCCAGGGGTGCCTGAGTGGCTCAGTCGGTTAAGGGGTTAAGCGTTTTGGCTCAGGTCACAATCTCACGGTTCATGGGATCAAGCCCGTGTCGGGCTCTGCACTGACAGCTTGGAGCCTGCTTGGGATCCTCTCTCTCCCTCTCTCTCTCTGCCCCTCCCCCACTCATGATCTCTCTCTCTCTCTCTCTCTCTCTCTCTTTCTCTCTCAAACATAAATATAAATTTAAAAGAAAAAAAAAAAAAAAGAAAGAAACGCCCTCTAGGGCTATACTGTGCTTAATAATGGCCATTAGCCACATGTGGCTTTTTTAATTTAAATGAATAAAAATTGAATAAAATTTAAAATTCAGTTCTGCAGTCACAACAGCCACATGTCAAGTGCTCAGTAGCTACTTATGGCTGGTGACCACTGCACGGACAGCACAAATAGAGAACATTGCCATCATCGCAGAAAGTTCTGCTGAACGGCAATGGGCTAGAATGTTCCTGTTAGATTTCGGTGTAAGCTGGGTCTGCTATGACATATTCAACGGCACTGTTTCTATTCTTACTTACTTCTTTAAGAAAGTACACGTTCATGGGGCACCTGAGTGGCTCGGTCAGTTGAGCATCCGACTTTGGCTCAGTCATGATCTCATGGTTCACAGGTTCGAGCCCCACGCCGAGCTCTGTGCTGACAGCTCAGAGCCTGGAGTCTGCTTCAGATTCTGTGTCTCCCTCTCTCTCTGCCCCTCCCCCTTTTGCACTCTGTCTCTCTCTCTCTCTCTCTCTCTCTCTCTCTCTCAAAAATAAACATTAAAAAATTTTTTAACGCATTCATTTTATCAAATATCTTTTGTTATATCTTGAAACAGTCATATGCTCTTTCTCATTAGACTATAGAATGCTATGTTAATGGATTTCTATTAACTGAGTTATCATAATATTTCTGAAATAAATCATCCTGGATTTGGGATTTTTTTAAAGCCTCACTACATTCTATTTATTACTAAAATGTTTTGTTAGGTTTATCAGGTTTTAGAATTGAGGCCATAATTATCTCCAAGAAAGATTTTGCTAACATAGGAGAGTTGAGAAGAATTTACCAGTAAATCCATAGTGCCTTGGTATCCTTTAAAATTCTGAGTTCCATATGGAGAAGTTCACTTAAAACTTTTGATTTCTTCTCTTATTCAAAAATTGAGTAAGAGAGGCCTTCTCCTCTTTATTGCTGAGGTTTTGAAGTTGAGGGTTTCTTCTCTTTATTGTTTGATTATTATTATCTTTTGAGTTATGCTGGATGTATGCACTATTGAAATACATCCAAATCCCCAATAAAATATAAGTAATTTTAACTTACTATTATTTTGTTTTATTTTTAAATGCTTACTTATTTTTGAGAGAGAGAGTGTGTGTGTGAGTGGGGTAGGGACAGAGAGAGAGGGAGACACGGAATCTGAAGCAGGCTCCAGACTCTGAGCTGTCAGCACAGAGCCCAATGCAGGGGCTCAAACTCACAAACTGTGAGATCATGACCTGAGCTGAAGTTGGACGCTCAACCGACTGAGCCACCCAGGTGCCCCTCTTTCTGTTATTTTAGATACCTGCCTAAAACTTAGAGTTGATTACATAGATATCACTATAACTAAGATATTTATGGCAGTTGTGTTAATGAAGATCTGCTTTATGTTTTAATTAAACACTTCCTGGAAGATTAATGATTTTATCAGATTGTTTTCATCTCAATTTTTAATTAATTTGGCCTGATCTGTTGATTAATTAACTTTTTACTTAAATGCCATTTGTAAGTGCACTTTGTTGCACTTCAGCAATTCAACTTCAAAGAAGTGAGGGCAGGAGAAATGAAAATACTAATTTTAAAGGTCTGGGTGAACGGAATCTTGGAAGATATTGGAGGTATTAGCTCTGGGGACAGGACACGTATGTTCAGCAAATACATATCAGTCCTCAGTGAAGGATTGGTTACATAGCCTACCTTGTGCCAGAATGGAGCAGAGAATTGGGGGCGGGGGGGCAGGTGTGGTAGAAGCCACATCCTTGATTCGACAAGAGGTTTCCACTAAACCTCAGCAGAGTTAACTAATACACAACAAACAATACAACGTAGTGTGTAAAACAAGACAAAACATCACCAGGAAAAAAAAAAAATCGCATCCTTAAGTTCAGAAAGGGTCAACTGCACGACAGCAGAATCAGGGAGATTTGAATTTACATCAGTTCTGGCCAAAAAAAAAAAAAAAAAAATACTTGGGCTTATCATTTGACTAAAAGCTCTAATATAAGGCACAGCATGACTCAGGGATCAAATAATGTATCCTGAGGCTGCATCAATAGAATCGTAGCATCTAAAATGAACACACCATTAGACCCGCTGTTCTCTGTAGTGGTCAGAACACAATGATTAAGAGAGAGGAGGTATAAAATAGCTAGATTTAAAACACACACACGTATGCACACACACTGTGGCTCTCAGTCAGTTCACCAAAAGCTAATGTGTAAATTTCCTGATTTATTAAAAAATGGCATTAGAGTATTCCAAGGAGCGTTAGCAGGACTATTCCGCCTGAATATCTGATGATGCATTACATGCGCCTTTTCTATGCAATTTAATAATTAAGAAAGCCTATTAGATATATTTAGAAATACATCATTTCCTTCTTAGTCGTCAAAATATCAGAATTGGCTGTTTAAATTAAATACTTTTTAATGTACTTTGGTTTTATAGCCACCTTTCAGCAATATCAGTTGTTTTCGTCAATTTATTTTTGTACTCCTTCATATGCAATTATATGCTTAGAGTTAATGTATTTCAAAATTGAGCTGCCATTCAGTGAACTCTTGATATGTCCCTTCTGGGCTGCCATGCTCCCTTTCTACTCCTTTATATGATTTTACCTCTCAAATCCTTCAGTAAATCTCAACTCTTTAAGCTACATAGATATATGGATATCGATGTGTTGATACAGATATAGTCAAACCATAAGATGGAATTGTTTGGGCAATTTATGAATGCTTGCTTTCGGATTTAAATTTCAATGCTTACTTCGAATTAAATTTTAGCTTAATTCCTAATTTGAAACGTTGATTTATCCAGTCTGTTTTTTTTTTTTTAATTTGTGTTTACAGTTATACTTGTACTTATTTAAAACTTAGTTTAATTTCTTTAAATTTAAATTTTAAAATGTTTTGAGTTGCTAGCTGTAGTAGGAAAAGACTGATAGTCCATTACAAAATGAGCTAAATGGTTTAAATTAGAAAAAAACAGGAAGTGTCATTTAAAAGCATCCAGACTGAAGTCAGAAGCAGCTGAAACAGTCCTGTTACAAATAAAATACCAATTTTTAAATTAAAAATTATTTTCCAGGGGCGCCTGGGTGGCTCGGTCAATTGAGCGTCCAATTCTTCCTTTCAGTTCAGGTCATGATCTCAGGGTCATGGGATCAAGCCCCACATTGGACTCTGAGCTGAGTGTGGAGCCTGCTTGGGATTTTCTCACGCGCTCTATCTTTCTCTCCCTCCCACCCGGTGCCTTTCTCCCTGGGTCACGCATGTTCTCAATCTCTTTAAAAAAAATAGTTTTCCATATGAAGTGTACATTTACTTCTCTTCTGCCTGACTTTTGGCATTTTTAGGATTCTCATGCCACCCTTAGTTTACTTCACTTTCCAAAAATACGTATCAGTCACTAAAATCCAACATTCCACTTAAAACTATTAAAGTAACTAAACCTACAGTAAATAAATTTGGTGTATTGACTGGGCTTCTGGGAAAATTAGCTTTTGGCAAATTGGCCTCATTGTGTGAAAGCTAGGTGAGATCCTAATTTAAGTTTATGAGGTATGAAAAGAATCTTGAGGAAGGTAGTTTTGAGCCATTTTCTACAATTTTAAGAATAGATCAACAGAAATGGTCACTTATGAGAACACAAAGGATTTGGACTAGCTGTTCACATTAATCTTCTCTCCGGAAGAACATGACTATCAGGCACACCACTGATTGAAAGGGACGTTTCTCCTGAGCTCTGAAACTAATTGGTTGCCTCTCTAAACACTGGCCTTGGAAGTGTTCAGTCAGACTTACGCAGGTTTTTCAATAAGTGATCTTCTAAGGAACAGAGAATCTTTTGCATACGTTCTTAATATGTTAAAATTGACCCCCTAGTGGATACACTAGACTCCCCCTTCGCATCGTATCACCTGAGATTTGTCCCGTTGGGGGCCAAAGTGTAAGTGACCCCTGTCACTTCCCAGAACAAAGGGCTCAACAACATGGGATCCCTCTGAAAGCACCACGAGAGGGAGCCAGCAAATGAGCAAATCCTTTGTGTCAAGCAGGTCCTCGGAGGCTAATTAAATTTGGAGAAAGAAAACTAAAAATAGGATAGAGTGTTTCATGAATGAAATCAGTCTTGAGACCCTTCCTCGTAGCCAAAACTCACTGTTTTCCATGTGTCAGCCATGTTAATTAATTGGCAAGGACAATGCGCGCAATTTCCAATCTGAGGGAAGAGACCAGGGTGGACTCTAGCTGCCATGTTGCCATAGTGATGACATTTGAGCGTCTTTGGAGTGGTGAAGCCGATTTAGTCAGTTCAGTGTTTCCCCTCATTTCACTTTGTTACACAGGCAAAGAAATTCCTCAAAAGCCAGTTTCATGTGTAATTGTACTTGATTCAAATATAAGTATTTTTCATGCCAACCCATCTATGGAAACGGCGAGACAGTCAAAAGCCCAGCTCTATCATCTCAGCTAAGAGTTTACACAAAAAAAATGGGTTTGCCCTGATGTCGCGAATTGCAACATGAAGCCAGTGAGTAGAAACAAACAGCATGCTTCATGCTAGAGTAGTTGTGGCTGTTATCTTTGCTTCCTTCTGTCTGTCCTGGGGGAGCTTGGGCAGAAGATTCAAAGTCTCCATGTATTTGCAGTGATTGGTTGGCAAGCTTGTAGTTAATCTCTTTATTGAAAAGAACGGGAGTAGAAAAAGAAAATGAGAGAGTTA
Source organism: Panthera uncia (assembly GCF_023721935.1). NCBI lineage: Eukaryota > Metazoa > Chordata > Mammalia > Carnivora > Felidae > Panthera > Panthera uncia. Next base: position 6,990,315 of record NC_064817.1, on the reverse strand, counting down.
AAGGTAATCTTTGTTTGTAAGAAATGTGTTTGCTGACGGCCAAGCTGAATCCAAGGTGTGTTCAGTTCTTGGGCGCTTCTTTAAAAGAAAGGGGTGGGGAGTGGGGGGGGGACGTGGGTTCCTGGGGAAATGCGAATGTTTTATCGTAGAAAGAACCCTTGTCATCTTTGTGTTTCAGAGGTGGTGTGACAGGGAGTCCCCTGGGCACAGAGGCAAGAGTGAGGACAGAGCCTGCTTCTCCCTTTTCTCCTATTGATCACCTTTGTTTGGTGGCCCTGATTAGATAACACCTACTAGCAAACAGACAGCAGATGGCGCTCTTTGGTTTAGCGCTAAGGAGAGCCTCCTGGTTTTGTTCTTGTTTTTTTTTTTTAAGTTGGATAAAGAGGATTTCGCTTTCATTTTCAGCTTATTAGTCTGTCATAAGGTCAGTCTGCATACCAGTTCTAGCTATCTTAAAGTCTCATCACAGGTCATTTGGATATATTTTCTACCATCAGGGCGGGATAAAAGGGAAAATAAAATAATATGCCTCTTTTAGCAAATGCATGCCATGATATTATAGAGCACAGCCCTGGTATCATTTTAAACTTTTTGAAAATGATAGAAAATCAGAGGAAAAAGTAGATGCCAGCCTTCACTTTCCTCTCCCGCACGTATACACATGCACTCCCCACCCCCACCCCCACCCCCACCCACGCATCACTGTCAGGCCGTTCTCAGAAATGTTTTGTCCCCATACGCTTTGTTTCATGGCACCCCATTGCTCATCTGCTGACACAGAAAAGGAACTCATTGAAGTTTGTAGCCATTACTATGTAAAAATTGGCAAATATTGCAGAATGAGCCCTAACAAATTAACAGAGTGGGGAGAATGTATGAGTAACCCTGTTGGGAACGTCCTCTAAGGTTGGTGCCCTGGGTGGAAATTTGGCCTTGCTCCAGAGGACTGGTCCTGGCCATTTCACCCCTGGGGGGAAGTGAGGACCGTGATCTCCAAGGGTCTCTCCAGAACTAACATTCTTATAGTCTATTTAATAGTCTCACAAGGGACTATAGTCAGCACCATTGTCTTATCTGCCCAGCTCTGAAACCTGGAAAGTGATGTGCCTTTCTAACACATCCCCTTTGCTCAATGGGAACATTATGTCTTCTTTGCTAAAAGACAAGTGTGGACATTATTAATGATTTTTTAAATGCCTAAGGTTGGCATTTTCTTTTTCTTTTTCTCTTTCTTTCTTTCTTTCTGTGTAGAAAGGGATATTTACAGTTATGTAGGCTTTAAAATTATATTACCTTACTGAAGTTACAAAAATCAAAATATTCCTCAAGCTTTTAAGTTCAACTTACAAATCCTATTTTTCTGCTTATAATTCTAGTAACTTTTTTGTATATAATAAGAACAAATAGTTTCACAGAGGGTTTTGATTAGTGTTGAATCAATTTAAGTTGAACAATCTAAACTCAAACAATTGCTCTCATTTCTAAACTTAATTAGCTAAAATTCTTTATATATTTTAATCTACGTTTATAAAGTTCTTATATTCTGTTTTCTGTTTAACCGTTCAAGTATCTATCTTACTGGCAAACTTACAGCCCTAAGAGGCAAAACCTTTTTAAAAGCTTAAACAACTTTAATAAATCTAATACATGCATTCATGTATTCAACAAATGTGTATATTTAAGTTTATTACAATTTAAACTTTAAATATTTCAACTTATTGCCATTAAAACTTTTCAATATTTAAGCTTATTAAATATTTAGAATATCCATACTTATTTAGAGAATGAAGTTCACCTGAAAAGTCCAGCACTATTTACCAAACACTTAAATTCTGTTACACTTTTCATTTTACAATCGCAAGTCTAAAATCAGTCTCTCATTTAAAATTGGAATCAAAAGGGGCGCCTGGGTGGCTCAGCCCATTGAGCCTCCGACTTTGGCTCGGGTCGTGATCTCATGGTCTGTGAGTTCGAGCCCCGCATCGGGCTCTGTGCTGACAGCTCAGAGCCTGGAGCCTGTTTCAGATTCTGTGTCTCCCTCTCTCTCTGACCTCCCCTGTTCATGCTCTGTCCCTCTCTGTCTCAAAAATAAATAAAAGTTAAAAAAAAAATTTTTTTAAATAAAATAAAATTGGAATCAAAAGGCTAATACATTTAATCATTTGACAAATATTTACTGACTAGGCGAATACGACCATTTGCTAACATGCCAAAATACTCTTAAACATTCAAAGTGTTTTCAATTACATACCCAGATTCTCACTACAATTACTAAATGTTTTCCTAAATTTAAAACAAGAGAATTAACCCTATAAAATTCATTTAGTAACTCAATTGGGTTTCTGTTGGGTTGACTGGGGGTGCTAACATGGCGGCTTATGGGTTAGAGATTTGACCCAGGATGTGGGACACAGAGACTGCTGTCATCGGAGGGGGGGGGGTGCTCTGAGCTGCAGAAGACATCCGTTTTTCAGAATCGCCATGTGAACATGTGACTCTAAATCCATTTCTTTACCCAATTCTGTAATCTGATTTGGGTTGAAAGACGTCGGCTTTCTTTGTATTGTCTTTCTGGCAAAAACTCTAAAGATATTTTAATTCTTCTCATCTGGCTCTAAAGATAACTTGAAGCCATTCCATCATATCCTGAGTAAGTCTCAATCCTTTGTTTGGTTCTGTTCCCGCATGGAAGGTTCCCACATGCTCACATCGGCAGGAACCTCCAAACCGCTGCCCCGAGAGAGAGCCGATGCTCTACGGTCACCGTAAACCCCTCGCGGGCCAGACAGGGTTTCTCAGCCTCTGCACCACTGGCATTTGGGACCAGATAACTCTTTGTCGTGGGGCTGCCCTGGGCACTGTAGGATGTGCAGCAGCCTTCTACACATCCTCTGTCCACGAGATGCCAGTAGCAACACCCTCCCCCCAAGTTGTGACAACTAAAAATGCCTCTAGACCTCACCCGATGTCCTCTGGTGAGCCAAATCACCCCTCCTCCCCAGTCCACACACTTTGAGAACCACTAGCTCGGGGCACCCAAGCGTATACCAAAAACAGATGGAGACCGATGGAGACATTTGTGGCACGATTGTCTTGTTCTGTGTCTCACAACCCGTCGGTGCCTTCAGGTCAGCTTCCCCCGCCTGTCTCCCCTTGGATATTTGAGCATGTGAGCCCCACTCAGACCCTAAGGCAGGATGCTCAGCTTTGGGGAATTGAGCACAGTTCTTTGGTTTTTTATTTATTTTTGTCTTTATCTTTCAGCCTCCGTGACATTAGACAGTACGCTTCCTAGATAAAAGAGCTCTGTGTCAGCTCTTAGCTTTGTGTTAACAATTGTTACCTAAGTTCTGCTATTAAAAACATCCGTTTATTTTCATATGGCATCAGGAAGCGAGCTTTTTAAAACACCCGTGTTTCTACACATACTCATTGTCCAAGCCGGGACTCCAGTTTCACATGAATTTCCTGCCTCTATCCTTCTTTACATTAACAGTGATGAACTGGAATCTTTTTTTTTTTTTTTTAAGCCCACACGGCAACATTTTTGGTTGTAACGGTTTGAAACCAAAAAATAATCAAAATCTGGGCAATAAAAGAAAATACAGAGTCTTAAAAACGTGGGAATACAGACAGGCTGAGAGATGAAAGGGAGGCCTGTGGCTTGTTCTGCCACAGGCTCCACGATATATCACTTCTTCTTGAGGACGAGGGCAACCCGCATCTTGCCTCACAAGAGGAATGTACCTCGCAATCTAGTCTTATCTCAGGATTCTGCCCTTTGAAATTAAGGACAGATTAAACCGCCCGATAAAATAAATGTCACACCGTGTGACTGCGGAAACCCATCTCGGTAACCCATTCTTAACAATGGAAAGCGGGGGGGGGGGGGGGGGGGAATCACCTTCAACGAGCCTACTCTGCCACAGGCTTGATCTTATCACGGAGGTCTCCGGGAACCCTTCACCAACATCTGCACACCAAACTTAGCTTGCACACCAATGCCTCCCCAGCGCGTCAGGGCAGCTGGGCTCGTGCAAACTCGGCCGACGTGCATGCCTGCCTCTAACACGTCTCTTCTGGGCTGAGTCAGTTAGCCAGTCTTCCCCAGGGTGAGCCACAGTGATTATTGGATTTGGGCGAGATCCTGTTAACATTAACGAGTACCTGGTAATGGTGAGCTTTCGGAAGCCAAAGAGAGATTCCACATGGAAGTCCTTGGGAAGTTATGTATTTCCTTTGATATTCCTGTTGACTCCTATTTGGAAAAAAAAATGTATTGTCCAATATGGTCACCGTCAAAACAGGATCGAGCACCATGCAAATAGATGGAAATAGTACTCAATTAGTGCTACACAGACCCATTGTTGATGTATGCGGAAATCACAGAATAAATGTCCTGAACAGAATGATTAGATAGAAATTGAATTAAATCAGCCTGCTGGCAAGACTTGTGCTAAGAAATTCTGTCCCACAAGCGTTGGGAAACTTCGGGCCATGAGCATAGAGTAAATAAACAATAAATTTAGAATAAAACCCAACCTTATGATTGTCCTACACAGCACTTTACAAAAGTTATAATCAAGCCCAAGAGATATTTACATATAGTGTGGAATTTATATGAAAGAACGTATTTGAGCTGCAGCGTGACTAATTTTGCGTTAATATCACCATGACTTTGGTCTTACAGTTTATTGTTTATAGGAGCTATCCGCAAACTGTGGCCCAATGGAGACCGTATGGCCCCCAAAGCTGAAAATATGTACTATCTGCCCTTTTCAGAAAAAGGTTGATCATCCTGGCAAAATCATTTGCCAGTCCCTTCCAAACTACGATCACTCGTGTAGTCACAACAGAAGGGAAGGCAATCATTGTGTGTTTGTCGTTGCTTCATACACACTGGGTCATGGGTTTCACTAGAAAACATCCCAATTACATCCAATACGTAATTGAGGGAGTTGATAGAAGACAGGGGAGGGAAAAGAACACTCACTTTTAAAGAAAGACATTGAATGATCTGCCATGCTTGATTTTCTTTCAAAAGAACTTTATGTTTGAAAATTTGTCCTAAACATGAAACTTGTGTCCCGAGCAATGTAAGTAGCTCAGTGGGACTTACCGCTTGTGGTAAATCATCCCCTTTGGGCACTGGGAAAAATGAATGGCAGACTTTATACTTGGATTTTGCAAAAGACCTAAGGCAAGGAAAAGATAGGAGTTATGTAAGTGAAACCAGAGGAAGATGAGCAAAAAATTAAAAGAAGAAGAAAAAAATCACGGAATACAAATAATGACTCATGTAGAAATAGACTTTTGAGATTGCACATCATATTAAATAAAAATAATGCAAACATTTTTTGTCCTCCCATATGCTGGGTATATTACATACTTTACCCATTAATTCATACTCTTCAAGGTAAATGTGGTAATTCTTATTTTACAGATGCACAAATTGAGGCTCTGGAAGACTAGAGAACTTCCTCCTCTGTATGAATTTAGAGCCATCTGACTCAAAAGCCAATCTCTTTATATCGGGATTCTCTTAAAATGATTTGAGTAACATTATTGCATTGTTCTATCACATTAAAAATAAGTTAATCAAATGGACCAGTCAGTCCTATAAAGCAAACCTGCCTAATAGTGATTTCATGATGTATCAGTTAGTTAATGCCACCTAACAAACCACCCCATACGTAGTGGCTTAGAACAATTATGATTGATTATGTCTTCCAAGTCTGCTGACCAGCTGGGTGTTCTCTGGTCTTGGCTTGGGGAGGGTTCTGCTGCAAGTACCTCTCATCCTTCTCAGGGACCAGCAGGCAAGCCCAGGCCTATCATTCTCATGGCAAAAGCAGAGTTGAAGAAAGCAAGCGGAAACACACAAGGCCTCTTGAATCCTGGGCTTAAGACTGGCACACTGTCACTTCTGCCTCATTCCGTGGATCAAACAAGTCATGCGGCCAAGTCAAGAGGCAGAGAAGTACACCTTGCCCACAGTGTACTATGGCAAAGGGCTGGAGCCAATCTTCCGCTCATCGATTGGTTACAATTAAAAGGACTTTATTCCAAGTGTTCAAAGTTTGAATTATCTGAGAGGCAGGCCCAGAGTTATGCTTCTTTTCCATTGTGATTACCCTGTAACCAAAGAGGCAGCCAACTGTTGTTCTCCACCAAGCCTTCACGAGAGCAACGTCTGAGGTCCTCGTGGAGGATCCTGGACCCTTTCAACCAGCTGAGTCCCATCTTATACTAAACTCTGTCCCAAGAGTAGCCAGCACTTCCGTGTACCTGGTGAGGAAAGAAGTTCCTGTTGGCACCTGGTGGAGTACATTACCGTTGACTACGTAAGGAAGTCTTTGCCAATTAAAGAAAGCAGCATCTTTACCTAAAGAAGATTCAGAAGTGCACAGGGGTGTGGGTGTGTGTGTGTGTGTGTGTGTGCGTGCATGTGTGTGTGTGTAAGAAATGAAGGAACTGAACACAGTTTCCACATAATTAGACTCTTCTAACGTTTCATTTAAAAGTACTAGTCCACGTGTTGGTAAAAGGAATCATTTCCTTACTGTCCATTGTTCTGAGGACGAGATAACGGTTGATTCCAGCGGTGTGATAACTTCCTGCTGTTCTCAGTTGTTTCTGCCGTCATTAATAGAAAATAAAATAAAATAAAAGTGATCGTGAAGCTTAGACAATTAGTTTCCAGGCAGGAGGTATTGATTGGCGTGAATATTCTATAGATTCTTCTCATGCTGGAAGAGCAGGCAAGACGATTGTGGACTTTTCTCAATGATTAACGGAAGCTTTGGGCAACACAGTTTTTTCAAGATGAGTGCAGTCTTCTTTTTTGTTTTGTTTTCTTTTTCGACAAGACAAAGAAAACATATTTGCATCCCCCCCCCCGCAAAATAATACAGCCACAAAAGTACACACAACTTATGAGATGTTATGGGGAGAGTATAAAAAGGAAATGTAATTTTTTTTTTCATTTTCTTTGCTGTCTGAGGCATAGTGCAGAAAATAAGTCATTTTACAGTTTTGGAAGAAGAATGTGAGTGCTATTACATTCTAACACATAGGAAGAATGTAATAACACATTCTTCTTGTATCTTTAGGGAGGGTGCCATCACTGGGTCAGCCAGAAGAAGAGTGTAAAGGGAAGGGTACGCGGCATTTCCGGCGGAAATAGTGCGATGGTACGTTCGTAAAAGACAGTACCGTATATGCTTTTATCTGCCCCCAAGAAAGCCTTCCTGTGCCCTTGACTATCCAGGACTCACGTCATTGTCCTATGCTGAGCACTGATCGGTGAGAGGTGTGGTTGCTGGTTGACTTGATGCAAAGCATGCGACTCAGAGAGCAGATTGGTTTGGAAAAGTGCTTCCGGGAAAGGTGGGAGGCCTGTGTGAAGGAGCGCCAGCTGGGAGAGTGTGTGAGGAGGGGACGGGCCAGTCGGCCACCGGGGCGGTCGAGTGACAGATCGAGCCCAGATTCCCATTGGGCCTCCTCTCGCCGAATCCATGCGGCAGCTGAATTCACTTGGCTTAGAATAGTTTTTATATCTGCCCTCAACCTGTGCTTTACCGGCCACACGGCCATTTCTGATGCTAGGAAACTGAGGGCCCAGTTGGTCCGGAAGAGAGGCTTGAAAATGGGAACTCGTGCCTACAAAATGCATGCAGACAAGAGTAGCAAGCGACTCGGTGATGAGGGAAAACCCGGGGCAGACGGGGGAGGCAGGGGAAAGCGAGGCCAAGGCCGGGGCACTCTCTGGAGTAGGGACCCTGTCCAGGTGCTCCCAGGCGAGGAGGGAAAGCAAGATGACTTCACAAGGCAGGGAAGGAAGTGACTCAGGGTAGCTTGCAGGGGACACGGGAGGCGGGGTGTAGATCCCCAGAAGCCTTCCTTATCGCCCATCACCTCAGAAACCAGATTTGGTGTGCCTGGGTTTCCAACCCCTTCGCACTACAGGAGAAAGTTCTGAAAATCGTTAGAGCCCCGTGTTCCAGGCCTGGAGGTGGCACCCGCAAGTCCAGCCTGCCCCCTCGACCTCCTTCCAGTGTTCAACTGTGGTGCAAGATGGAACAGTAGCACTTAGGAGGAAATGTTTCAGAGGCTGGCCCCGTGGGAACGTCTCCTCACCTACCTCCCAGGTCAAATTCCTAGAGAAATCGCATGATTTTGGCCACCTTCATGAGTGCACAGTTAGGAGAATGGAGATACCTGTGATCAACGCCCCTCGAAAATGGAGTATTTTGCTTGCTATATAGATAGAATTTGTCCTTCGAATTTTTTCGATTTTTGCAGCTTTTCTTAAAGCTTGAGAAACAAAATGTTGAATCTGTTTCAATTACATTTGGAGGGGAGTGACATAGTAAAAAGGACTATTAAAGGACATTTTCCGGAAGGCATGGAGCCACTCGGAGACCTGACAAAACTTGGTTTTTAATGTTTTTATTTATTTTTGAGAGACAGAAAGAGAGAGAGAGTGGGGGGGGGGGGCAGAGAGAGAGGGACAGAGGATCTGAAGCAGGGTCTGTGCTGACAGCAGAGAGCCGGACATGGGGCTCAAACCTATGAACCGCGAGATCACAACCCGAGTCGAGGTCGGACGCCCAACCGACTGAGCCACCCAGGCGCCCCCTGACAAAACTTTTTGTCGATTGTCTAGAGGGGTAATAATGAGAATAAATAAATGAATTTAGAACAAAGAAGATTTGTATTTTGTCTTGGTAGGAGGAATTATGAGAGCAATTCATCTACACTTACAGGGTTTGAAACCATTACCAGGATTAATCATTAAGATTGGGAGTTGCCTTCCAATCTATATTGAAATGATTATTTTTTCTTTTGTCTACATTGAGTTAGTCAAAGTAGAAAAACTGCTTTATAAATAACCACATTGCTTTGAAGAGCAGGCTGGAGTAGAGCCTTTATTTCCTCATTTTGATAGCGTTTCATTTTCTGCGGAAAAGTAAAATCCAATAATACCAATACGAGCTATGTAGTACTTTTCTTGACAAAGGAAAAGGGCAGATGTAAAGTTGCAATACTTAAAAAGTTCTTTTCTAGGGAGGTAGTTTCAGAAATATTTCATTTAGCCCCCCAAAATGACTTATAAAAATTCCCCCACACTTCTTGGAACTGCATGCATGAACCGCCACAATTACAGTAATGACATTTAGCTTTTATTACCAAGACAGCTTTTTTTTTCTTTAAGTTCCATCCCATTGATCTCGCATACGGAGACCATTTAAACCCGTCTTTGGAAAATTTTTGTAATGGGTGCGTGTCGATATTTTCCTGATGGCAATTCTAGAAACCTCAGTGTTCGTCGCTGCTTTCATCTGCAGGTGCTGCAGGCACACACACCATACTCGGTGCGGCCCAATAAAAGAGCATCGTTTTCATCCATCACTTCAGCAATCCGGCGTCGTCAACTTCAACTTGGATGCAGCGCAGTGTACCGGATCCAAGTGTGGTCTGTGTGCCGGCAGCCTCAAGATCACACGGACATTTGGTAGAAATGCAAGTTCTTGGGCCCCAGCCGGGACCCCCTTACTGAGTCAGGAACTCTGGAGGTAGAACCCAGCAACCTGTCTTAAGCCCTCTGGGCGACGTGGACTGAGGCACGCTCAAGTTTGAGGAGCACCGTGCTAGGTGCCTGGTTCGCGCAGGAGGCAATGGCCATGTTAGGAGTGGGACCGAATGCGCCAGGTAGTCATGGCAAAGAGATGCTTTTCACTGGGACAGACGGAGCGGGGCAGATTGGGGCAGGGGGACTTCAGGAAAGAAGTGTTTTTTGGTTTTGGGGTTTTTTTTTACTTAATTTTAGAGAGAGAGAGCACAAGCGGGGGGAGAGGGGCAGAGGGAGAGAGAGAATCTTAACCAGGCTCCACGCTCAGCACGGAGCCCAACTCGGGGCTTGATCCCATGACCCTGGGATCACGACCTGAGCCGAAATCAAAGAGTCGGAAGCTCAAATGACTGAGCCACCCAGGTGCCCCGGGAGGACATGGTTTTCAAACGGGGTGAGAGACCTCCACAACTGGGGTCCAGTCCTCTGACAAGTTGGCTGGTGTGCTCTACAAGCCAGCTGGGCCTCCTCGTCATTTGTACTCCACCTAAAAGTCCACATCTGCCACCCAAGCTTTCAGTTCACAACAGGAAGGCTCGACTTCATATTTGATGAATTTCTCTTCTATGCGATGTGCGTTTTGTCCCCGGAGGACCATATGTTGCCGCCCCTGGGAGCTGCGGTGTGTTTGAATCCTCTCTCGCTCTGTGTGCTTGAGTGTGTGTGTATCTCCCCCGTTTGATATATGCATAAGTGACCAGACACATAGCCTTGACCCAAGCTTGTGCGTGTGACTTCACATGGTAGGAATGTCCGGGATCTCAGGCTCGTCGTCTGTGAAGGGAGGGACTTGGTCTGGGGACTCCCCAGGGCCCTCCATAGGAGTCCGCAGACCCTACGTGTTTTTGCTTGTCTTTCTTTGTTCACTGTATGATTTAGCATTTTAATTAGATACAATCAATCTTAATACTCTGTACAAAATATTCCTCCCAGAATTAAAACCTCCTTATGAAATTTCTCTACTCAGCTCCCAACACGCAATGTCCTGATCTTTTAATTTCACTGCTCGCTTATAAATGATTACATCACACCATCAAATAATCTGAGAAACTTGTTTGAAAGCACTTGCATAAATAAACCGCGTTGGATTTCTTTTCCTTCTAAAGGGGCTTAATTTATATGGACTACAGGAACCTTCTGTGTTGTAAATGGTTGTTTGCTATCTGCTTTTAATTTTGCTTCTCCGTGCAAGCCTGGATGTGTGCATGTGTGCATAAATAGGTTATTGCCTCGATATCTTGTTCATTTCTTAAAGTGGTATCATATGACCAAGAAAAATAGCACCAGATTCACATCAGAGTGCGTAATTCTATTCATTAGGCTTTTTTTTTTTTTTTGACAAAGTACACGTTCTCTGTGTGCTTCCTCGTCGTAAGTCGTGGGTGTGTGGGATGCGAACGTGGGGAAGCATTTCGCGACAATGAAACAAGCCATGTCACACAGCCCAGTTTCCTCCTTGAATTTCTTTGCTTCAGTTGACCATCTCTGCCAGCCTGAAATTTCTGGAACTCCGTTTCTCTGAAAACCCTGACGAGATGGGCTCACAAGGCTCTCCTAGGCGTCCGCTAGTAAATTGCTGACATTCTTTCCGGCTGAACTCTGCTGGCTCGCTCTTATATTTATTAGTTCATCTGAAATTCCACAGCTGCCACCTGGGCGTTTATGCTGTCGATAAGGACCCTTGGCTTGGGGGCTGCTGAGATTCTGGTTCAGCAAGGCTATATAGTCTGCCTTTTACCAAACGTCTTTGCTAAGAAATGGATAAATCTGTTCTTTTTCTCATGCTGGCTGTGAAATGACAGGTAACTCCCCTTGCCTCATGAAAGCATCGTTTGATGTTTCGTTCGTTGGCTCCCATTAGCAACTCTTGAAAACCGTCTGGACGATGGACGATGGAAGTGACTCAATATTCATTTTGTCTACTTTTCATTACTGTTTCAGGGAGGGAAGTAGACTTTTGTTTTCTACACTCTGTCCTATGAATCCCCTTTACTGCTCTGTAGCCTAAATGGGGGACACCTTTGGATTCACATCGCTTTTTGCTTGCTTTTCTCAAGCATCTCTGTTTAAATCATCAAGGTTCAAACTCCAACCACGGTCCCCCTTATAACCAGCTGAACAGGATTCACAGCAGCATTTTCATGCTTTTCCCCTAATGTAAATATCACTTTAGGATGGCTTTTTCAAACGTGGCCTACAAGTTCTCTGGCATCATGTTTTTGGTATGAGAAACAGCCTGGTAAAAAAGCACATGTCTGAGAATGAAACTGCCAAGACAAAATATTTTTAGGCTAATGTTAAACTCAACGTTTTCATTTGTTTGGGGCCAACGTCTTTGAATTTGGAAACCTAGAAAACAATCAAAAGACAACTTATGTTTGATGTGTTCTGCAACTGATTGTTTACTGTCTTTGAATAATGAGACTTTTCATTCGCAATGATGTGAACTTTCCGAGGGAAATGCTCCCTGGATCTGAGACTGATCCTGGAGATTACAGGGTCAGTAGAAAATGACCTTCTGCTCCTACAGGTCAGGCTAATCACATCTGCTCTGTCACACAGCGCACCTCGCTTGGGGAGTGAATACAAGACAGAGCAGGAGAGAGCTTTGGGTCGTCTCAGCCCCTCTCTGTTTGAGAATTGTTTTAAAAGGTAAAATTCCATTTTAGGGGGTCTTACGAGATAAAACTCACATAGGAAAACTGTCTTCAGTGCTTTCACAGCTTATTTGTGTTAAGGTTATTTAGGTAAGCTTTTTTTTTTTTTTTTTTTGCTAAAAAAATATTGCCAAGTTCATTTCTTAGTGAGAAAAGCTGAAATTGGAACTCACTCCCCTAAAAAGATTCTCTAACAGTGGCTCATGTCACAGCCACGGGCCAGCAGGTGACAACAAAATTATCATGTCTCTTCTTCTAAGACAATTCACTGTAAATAGATGTCAGAATACTCACCTGATACAAAAGTGTCTCGGGTTCAACTCTCTCCTTAGGAATTCAGGATTCGGGCAAATATTTCACTTGCCCTCATAATATTTAAAAAGAAAGAAAGAAAGAAAGAAAGAAAGAAAGAAAGAAAGAAAGAAAG
>NC_064817.1:6950011-6977584 GCF_023721935.1 Panthera uncia | reverse complement strand
AAGAAAGAAAGAAAGAAAGAAAGAAAGAAAGAAAGAAAGAAAGAAAGGAAGGGAGAGAGAGAAAGAAAGAAAGAAAGAAAGAAAGAAAGAAAGAAAGAAAGAAAGAAAAAGAAAGACACTGCTTGCTTCTTTTGGCAACTTCGCTCTTTTTAAAACATGCTCCAACTACTTATTCTCATGAAGCTAAAACTATACCATTTGTACAGCTTTGGGGGGGATTTGCAACAGGTTTGAAAAAGATCTGAATTTCTTATTCAGACTTTTGACAACTCCTATTAAGAATATACTGTGCAGGTTATGGGATGGGGCTTGGTAGCCTAAAACATCAAAAGGTTTGCTGAGTCAAAATTACTTAAATGGCCTCTTTTAGTCTTTTTATAATTTTGGTTCTTAAAAGGAGATTAAGAAAAATTTTTCAACATTCTTTTTGGCAACCAATTTTCTACCCGCCAATAGGTACATCTATATTTTCTAAATGTGGATATCCTTTGACCGCAATATGAAAATATTTTTACAACTTCTAAAAATTTTCCCTAGGATTCATTTTCAAGTTCCAGGTCAAGTGAAATGTTTCAGACTTAGGGGTTTTTAGAGATTTTTTAAGGAGGGCTATATTTTCCCAACATTGCATTTTTATCCTTTGAGATTTTAAACGCCTTCCATTTAAAAGTTTTTTTTTAAGTGTGTCCTCGATATGTCTAATGAATAGTCCTTGAAAACAGAATCACCTTATTTATAAATTCAATTCTCCTTCCATTCATACGAGGAACTTTATCCTTCCTCGGGGCATATATTTAATAACCATTAATGAAATCTGAAATTATATATGAGCCCTGAGACCCGAATTTGCTACTCATTTTTTTTTCTAGTGGAAATTTCATAAGGGTTTTGGCATGGGAACACAGCAGACATTTAAGGCAGATGGAATAATACAGTTGGCCACAATGGCTCCAAAGGAATCATAACAGTTTATAATCAATAATTTGCTTACTGGGGAAGACAGTCTTTTCAGGCAAAGCAGCACACAGTATACCACTCACCCTCCCAGTTAGCAGACGACCGCCACCGTTCTGCAATCTCGAGACTCCCATGGATGTTTCGTGGAGAAGATGGGGGCTCAGTGCCCGTTTGTTCTGTCTTTTAAGATTCGAATTCTGGGGCGCCTGGGTGGCTCCGTCGGTGAAGCCTCCGACTTCGGCTCAGGTCACGATCTCACGGTTCGTGAGTTCGAGCCCCGCGTCGGGCTCTGTGCTGACGGCTCGGAGCCTGGAGCCTGCTTCCAATTCTGTGACTCCCTCTCTCTCTGCCCCTCCCCCACTCACACCCTGTCTCTGTCTCTCTCAAAAATAAATAAAACGTTGGGAATGCAAGCTGGTGCAGCCACTCTGGAAAACAGTATGGAGGTTCCTCAAAAAACTAAAACTAGAACTACCCTAGACCCAGCAATGGCACTACTAGGCATGTATCCACGGGATACAGGTGTGCTGTTTTGAAGGGACATGTGCACCCCCATGTTTCTAGCAGCACTATCCACAATAGCCAAAGTATGGAAAGAGCCCAAATGGCCATCGATGGATGAATGGATAAAGAAGATGTGGGGGCGCCTGGGTGGCTCAGTCGGTTGAGCGGCCGACTTCGGCTCAGGTCATGATCTTGTTGTCCGTGAGTTTGAGCCCCGCGTCGGGCTCTGTGCTGACAGCTCAGAGCCTGGAGCCTGTTTCAGATTCTGTGTCTCCCTCTCTCTGACCCTCCCCTGTTCATGCTCTGTCTCTCCCTGTCTCAAAAATAAATAAAATGTTAAGAAAAAAATTAAAAAAAAAGAAGATGTGGTATATATATACAATGGAGTATTAGCAATCAAAAAGAATGAAATCTTGCCATTTGCAACTACGTGGATGGAACTGGAGGGTATTACGCTAAGTGAAATGAGTCAGTCAGAGAAAGACAAATATCATATGACTTCACTCATATGAGGACTTTAAGAGACAAAACAGATGAACATAAGGGAAGGGAAGCAAAAATAATGTAAAAACAGGGAGGGGCACAAAACAGAAGAGACTCTTAAATATGGAAAACAAACTGAGAATTACGGGAGGGGTTGTGAAAGGGGGGGATGGGCTAAATGGGGAAGGGTCACTAAGGAATCTACTCCTGAAATCATTGTTGCACATTATGCTAACTAATTTGGATATAAATTTTAAAAAATAAAAAATAAAATTAAATAAATAAATAATAAGACATTTAAAAATTTCAAAAGAAAAAAAGATTCGATTTCCACCGTCCCCTCCCCACTGCACGTCCTACTCCCATTTCCCCCTTAATGCCACAAAAGCCATGTGAGGGGCAAGAGATCCGGCAGGCATCTGCAGAAAGGGACAGGACTTACCAAGAAGGAAGACCCATCCCAACAGGTTCTAGGTCAGAGACTACCAGACGAGAGGGGACTCGGGCAGGGGCAGGGAAGGGCAGGACCATTGGAAGTTCAGGTCACGTTTGATTGTGGGCATGTTAGAGTCCTTGCAAGATTTCCTTTTGGAAAGAAAATGGACAAAACTGTAGTGAATTCTAGATCCTGAAAGATGAGGTTAGCAGGAAGAAGCAGAAAAACACATCCTCATCGAATGGGCTATGCTACAGAACAGTGTCCCCGCTTGGATGCCAATTCCTCTGCAGAGAGTGAAGAAACCCGGGTACCCAGGAGGCCAAGGAGGACGGGGTCTGGGCGGTTGGGCCTCCACGTGCTCCCTTGCAGGTTTCTAGGTAGAGGGACTATTTGGGGAGCAGATTGACAATGCTATCTACTAGATACGCAACCCTGGATTTTCTCATTTAATCCCCTCAACAGCTATTTGGCATAGGTGTTAGGATCATCCAGTTTTCTATGTGGCAACCTGAGGCACAGGGACTCTGGTTAACTCGCCCAAGGTCTCATCGTTTGCAAGGGGCTGGTAGGATTCGAAGTAGGCGGTTTGGCTGGAGAATTCACAGTCTTGGTCCCTGCACTGTTCTCCTTTGGTTGGCCCTTTTGAGGAAACGCCGAATGTAATGTAGGTCTATAATTTCAAGTCTTCGTAGTCAGTAGGTCTGAAGGTGGCCGTGGATTCAAGAGTGTTACCGGGCTACTCAGCAATCCGATCCTGACATGAAATGATGATGGCAGCACAGAACCAGTGGTAGTGGGAGCTAGCTGGGACAGAGTGATCTATAGGAGATCCAAGTAACAACCAGCTTCAGGAGAATCATATAGGTGCTTGCTAAACATGGAGGTTCTTGGGCCCCTCCTCAGATCGGCAGAATCAGTGGCATCTCTGGGGTATGATCTGGAAATATGTACTTGTAAATAGTGAGGCAGATGCCCAACCTGCTTTGGGAATCAGTGAATAAAACGTTGCTCCAGAAGTGTCCTTGGCAAAATAGCCAGCTTATCTTCAGTCATCTTTTTAGTCAGTCTTGGGGTTTGGCCATCCTTGTCCCTAACAGCACTGCTCTTCTCTCTTCAGCGCAAACTGTGATATGCACACAAATGAGCCTGTGAAAATGCAGACTCCGACTCAGCGGGTCTGGGGTGGGGGCCTGAGATTCTGCATTAAGCTCCCAGAAGCCAATGCTGCTGGTCCATGGACTGCACTTTGAGTAGCGAAGCCCTGGTCTACTCTGCAGGCTGTTCCTTTCTGGTGATGACGTCTCTGCCTGTACCCTTTGTGCCTTCCTCTTCCACATAATGCCTGCAATTTATCAGTGTCCTGTAGAGACAAAGCTCTTTCAGATCTAGTCAAACATTGAGGAGGGACCCCTGTGACGGACATTCAGAGAAAGATGAAAGAGACGTGGGGAAATTGTGGACTATTAGCAGAGTCATTTAGGGCAGTGAAGATATACAAAACGCTCCAAATTACATAGTGTGTCTATGCACAGGGATAGCCTTAGAACCTTCCAGAAATAATCTGCTCTGCAAAAATGAAAAATATGCATGACCCCAGAGCTGACTACAGAGGAGCAGTGGAAAGAAGGGATCCTTGCCACAGCAAAGGAAAAGACTATCTTGCCTTCTGCCAGCACCTGAGCGTTCCTCCCTACCCGCCCTCCATGGCACCGATATGCCCTGTCACACGTTTCTCTGACATAATTAATGAGGCAAAAGTACCCAGGGTCAGGCCCTACTTAGCTTATAACCTACCGTCTCCTGCACGCTGTGGATGAGGCCATTCTTCTTTGGGGCAACATCACATACGTGTTACATGACCACCAACACTTGTATTGATAACCTTGAAACTAGCTTTACATCTCCCTGAGCCCTACTTTGTTTTCTGTTCATTCACTTTATTGTAGTGATTATAGTTCCCACTAGCTTTGGGGGATGGGTTAATTCATAACAATAAATTACTCAAGTGATAACTACCCAACATTATAGTCAATTCATACAGATAAAGAGAACAGTTGTCTCAATGTGGAGGCATCAATACCTTATAAATAAGCATTTATTTATAACTCAGACCTCTTTTTGAGTTTTTCGGGGTAGCACAGAAATCTCCAACGCCGGCAATATCGACTTGCACCGTCTTGTCTCGCTTGTTGTTTAATTCCAGACTTCACCAAGCGCACCTAATAAATCAAAGGTGAGTTTTCACATTTAATTGTTTTCTGTACCGTGGGGGAGTGCTGTAAATTGAACCTGGACCTGGGACAGCAGAGCCTTGGCCCTGCTGTGTCTTAGCACAGGGACGGCCTACTAGATGGGTGGGGTGGGGGAAGGATAGGACTATTTGAAGGGAGGCCCCTCAGACAAGCGGGGGAGAGGCCAACCCGGTGGGAGAAGCTGGAGCCAGTTGTCAACAGAAATATATGATTTCCCGGGGCATCAAGACTGTGTAAATTCCTGGGGCGCCCGGGTGGCTCAGTCGGTGAAGTGTCCAACTTTGGCTCAGATCATGATCTCGCAGTTCCTGAGTTGGAGCCCTGAGTGGGGCTCTGTGCTGACAGCTCAGAACCTGGAGTCTGCTTCAGAGTCTGTGTCTCCCTCTCTCTCTCTGCTCCTCCCCTGCTCAAGCTCGCTCTCTCTCTCTCTCTCTCTCTCTCTCGCTTTTGCTCTCAAAAATAAATAAATAAATAAACAAACAAATAAATAAATAAAAGAATTGACACACCTTAAAATTTCCCCCTCTGTCCTCTGCAAGATTAGGCCTAATGTTTATAGCTTTGGGTTTTGAAGGAGCATAGGTAGTATGTGAACAATTTTTGGAAGGTGTGTGCGGATCTTCAATGCACAAATGAGTCTTCTGGTAAAATAACTCTCACAAATTTGGGGTTCAAAAGAAACATCTATACACACAACGAGGGAATTAATGAGATAGAAAGCCTTCCATGAAGAAATGAGTGGAAGGCCTAGAGGAAAAACAAATTGAAACACATACACACAAATGATCATTTGTTAGGTAAGTGGTAAGGTATATCTTCAAGAAATTAAATGGCCAAAACAAAGATGCAGTAAGGGGCACCTGGCTAGCTCAGTCATAAGAGCATGCAACTCTTGATCTCGGGGTCGTGAAGATCGAGCCCCACGTTGGGTGTACAGATTACTAAAAAATAATAAATAAGCTTTAAAATTTTATTTTAAAAAGATGCATTGAGGGGTGCCTGGGTGGCTCAGTCAGTTGAGCGTCTGGCTCTTGGTTTCAGCTCAAGTCGTGAACTCAACGGTTTGTGGGTTCAAGCACCACATCGGGCTCCACACTGACGGTGCAGAGCCTGCTTGGGATGTTCTCTCTCTCTCTGTCTCTCTCTGCCCTTCCCCTGCTCGTGGTCTGTCTCTCTCTCTCTCTGTCTCTCTCTGCCCTTCCCCTGCTCGTGGTCTGTCTCTCTCTCTCTCTCTCTTTCAAAATAAATAAATATTGTAAAAATAAATAAATAAATAAATAAATAAATAAATAAATAAATAAGATATGTGGAGACCACAAAAAGACCTAAGAAGATTTTAGTGACTATCCCAAATGATCAAACCAGATAGGCTTCTGAAGAAATTAAAGCATGTGAAATAATGTTCAAAATGGATTTCAAAACCCATCAACTGGGTTTTGAATAACCCATCGCGTTATTTTCTTATTACCCATATCCCTTGCCTTAATTAGGAAAATTTACACATCAGTTAATGAGGCCACAAGGCAGTGAAATTTGAAGAGTTGCTCTCTGTTGAACTTCACAAGTATTTGAGGGTTTTTTTGTTTTTTTTTTCCTTTATTTTTTTTTGATGTTTATTCATTTTTGAGACAGAGAGAGACAGAGCATGAACGGGGGAGGGGCAGAGAGAGAGGGAGACACAGAATCGGAAGCAGGCTCCAGGCTCTGAGCCATCAGCCCAGAGCCCGACCCGGGGCTCGAACCCACGGACCGCAAGATCGTGACCTGAGCTGAAGTCGGCCGCTTAACCGACTGAGCCACCCAGGCGCCCCAGTATTTGAGTTTTAAAATAGGCTGTGGATGTTTCTGAATCCCCTGACTCCTAGATGTCACATCCTGGCTGCCCCTGCAGTACCTGTCACTAGCACGTTAACCCTCATCCACTCTGTCCTCAACTAGTATGACGGCCTCAGCTCAGAATACTCCCATCCTTCGTCTAGGCTCTCCCCCAACACATCCACTCTCTACCCTGTCGGCAGACCAACCCCACAGACACCCAGACTGAGCACCTAACTCACAAGCTCCCCATCAATGGCTCCCCTCCATTTGCTTGGCTGGATTATCAGTGGCACTGACAGTGCGACTCAAGCCCTTTCTTCCCTCTCTCTTTCAGCTCTCACCCTCTCCCTAGCAGCTCACGTTATTTTCATGTCATAATTTATGACTTGTCTGGAAAGTAACAAAAAATTTATTGTTACCTTTGTAGCTGGCACCAGACTTCTTCATAGAGAAGTATTTTTAATTGGCCACATAGGGTGAACAGTGAAATCCAAAATACGTGTTCAAGCAACAAAATTTGATTTCTAAACCACTGGGCATGTGACGAGCAGAAGAATAGGTTTTGTCCCTAAATGGAGGAAGAGCATTGCTGTGCCTCATACAGGAAGAATGATTTGGATTCCCAAAGAACTCTGTAACAGTAGAGAGACTGTGCGGCTAGGAAGATGGTAGACGGCTATGTGGGTTGACCAACCAGAACCTTCAGAAAAGAGTCCTCAACTCAGGGATGTGAGTTTAGACGTGTGACTGATTTTGTCGGAATGGAAGCCGAATGGGCAGAATCTGATGCACAAATCAACGCGGCGGTGGTCAAATGTGTAGGATCCAGGAGGCTAAACAATCTCGGAAATGGTCCCCTGCGGGGAATTCCCAGAAACCTTGGCTTCAGATATATACAATCCTAAAAGTTGGTAGTGAGCATGGCCATGGGATGTCAGGTCAGTCATGCTGAGGTCTCTAGGGACATAATGACCCTCAGCTACATGTCGATCGTGTCAGAAAAGATTAAGGCTGCTGCACCAGTATATCTGATGTTCTAGTCACAGTCCTCATTGCCTCTTTAGTTCTTTCCCAGCATGCTATGTAGTGTCCCGCCGCCCCGACTCCATGACAGTTCTCTCTGCTCAGGACCACCTCCCAGCTCTTCTCTGCCTGGTGAACATCAAAGCTTAGAGCAAATATTGTCGCTTTTGGGTCTCCTTCTGTGGCCTCCTCCCAGACATAAATCGCTGCCTCTTCCTCTGGGAATTCACTGCTCTCTTAGTCCTTGTCTCCAGGTCTGTTTCACTGACAGGCTGTGAACACTGTAAGATCAACAGTGGTGTTTTAGTGCTCAAACCTCATTGTAAACACAGAGAAAATGCCCAGTACGTTAATTGATGGGTAAATCTTTGCTTCAACTCTTTCTTTTTTTAAAAGTAATCTCTAGGGGGCCACCTGGCTGGCTCAGTCGGTAGAGCACACTACTCTTGATCTTGGGGTCATGAGTTCGAGTCCCACATTGGGCACAGAAATTACTTCTTTTTTTAATGTTTATTTATTTTTGAGAGAGAAAGAGAGAGACAGAGCACAAACAGGGAAGGGTCAGAGGGAGTTGGAGACACAGAATCCGAAGCAGGCTCCAGGCTCCGAGCTGTCAGCATAGAGCCCGACGCGGGGCTCAAACTCACGAACCACGAGATCATGACCTGAGCCGAAGTCAGACGCTTAACCGACTGAGCCACCCAGGTGCCGCCACAGAGGTTACTTTTTAAAAAGAGGTGTAAGGGCACCTGGGTGGCTCTGTCGGTTAAGCATCCGACTCTAGATTTCAGCTCAGGTCATGATCCCAGAGTCCTGCGATCGAGCCCTGCATCAGTCTCTGTGCTAGGCGTGGAGCCTGTTTAAGATTCTCTTGCTCCCTCTTCCTCTGCCCCTTCTCTGTTCTTGCTCTGTCTCTCAAAACAGATAGATAGATAGATAGATAGATAGATAGAGTGTACAAGTGGCCTTGGTCACAGTGCCAACTCTTCTCTTGCCCTCTAGAAAAATATTAATCATTCTTCCGTACATTCTCAAGCTCTCTAGAGTGTATACTTGTCAAGAGAGAAGATCTCAATAGGGCTGTAGATACATAGGGTAACTCAATCTCTACCCCTTCCCAAAGTGATGCTTAGCCTTAAACTTTCGAGTGGCAGAATTAGGGCCAGGACCCAGTCTTTAGAATGTTTCTGTCCAGCCCTTTTTATTTCGCTGTTTGCATTTAACTTAGTGAAACCCAGGAATTCTTTGCCACTAAGAATAAGTCCATGTGGAGGCAGGACATCCACGCGGTTGCAGCAGCTCGTTCAGTGAGTCAGGGGGCGCGGTGGGGGCGATGTCCGTCAGCAGGGCCGCTCGACGGCAGGTCCTCGCTCTGCAGTCCCATCGCGTCCCTTTTCCTCCATCCCGGACGGGACACTTTCCATGGGACTCAGTTACCAAGTGGGATGAAAAGCAGCTGTTCCAACAAACTTCTTCAGCCAAGCAGGAGAGAGGGAGAACGATTCTTCCCCACTCAAGAGAATAATATAAATATTTATCAAACACTCTGTGTCAGGCGCGGTGCTAAAGGCTTTATATGCATCTCCTCATCTAAGTGTCGCCTAGATTTTTGGGAGGTGGGAGCCAGGGTGGTCTCAGGGAACTCAGGAACCAGAGCCAGGCATTCAGATGATCTGGGGACTTTCCTGGCCTCCTCTCTGCCTGTCTTTGCCCGTCAATGTCATTCTCTTCCTCAGGAGACCAGCTTTATCCACATGATGAAAAGGTGACTGCCGGTAGTCCTGCCAGCTTCACCACTGGAAAGAAAGGGTCTTGCCCTGAATGCATGTGAACCCATACCCTGACCTCATTTAAAACAACAACAACAACAACAACAACAATGGCAGGATTCTAGGCAGCCTGGTTTGAGTCACTGCCCAAATGGCTGGGCCAATTACTGTAGCTGAGGAGGAGGTGGGATTGGGGGGTGTTGGTATTCTTCTCTGTAACCCCCACTAGAGCCTATGTTGGCTGGGGATTCTCCCGAAATAACGAGGAGGGGGGAGTCTGTTCCCAGGAAGAAGGGGAAGTGGCGCTGGGCTGAAAACAAGCGTGCGTCGGGGTTCTAGTATGATGTTCCTATTGGACACAAGGAAGACTCCGAGGCTTAAGGGGTTTTTGTAACTCGCCCGAGGTCACCAGGCAGGAGGATGGGAATTTGGATAGCCTGACCCCAGAGGCTACGCTCTGGACCTGTGGGCTGTGCTGATCATGCCAGGTGCAAAATGTCTACTTTAAGATGGTTATTTAGAGCTAGCTGGCTGCTTAGCTCCGGGTTAAAGTCCCTGTCTCCTTTTGAGGGGGCTGATCCAGTCAGGGATGTGGGTTGCCTCACTGAGTCCTGAGAAATGAACTCCTAGGACCCGGGTCTTTCAAAGAAGAGCTATGGGCTACCGGGTGAGCAAGTCGGGGAGTGTGGATCAGTCCCAATGCCATCCACCTTCATTACTGGTAGAAAATAACACAAAGCCTACCTTTTCCCACAGGGCGCCCACAGTACCGTCTCAGTCTGAGAAGGGCCTCAGGCTTTCATTTCCCTTTCCAGATCTTCTTACATTTTCCCTAACAAGGCTGCCTTCCTTTTCATTTTCCCCACAGCAGTGGCCCCTGCTGGGCTGAGAGGCCGAGCTATCATGGCTGATGTTATCACAGCTCACACCCCCTCTGGCCGTTATTAAGTGGCAGCCTGTGTGCAGTTGCACGTTTCTTAGCAACCACCATACGTCATGTCCTCTCCTTTCATTTGCGTCTTCCTTCTCCAACCTAGGGGGCAAATGTAGTAAGAAATGAACCCCCCCCCCCCGCCTTCTCGGCTTTCTAAACCATGGAAACCAGAAAATTGGCAATGATTGCATTTTCAGTCTCTCACAACGATGACCAGTTTCATGGGCTGGGGGTGGGCGAGCAGAATCCTTTTCTCCCATGTTGGCAATGGCTTTGCAAAGCACGTGTGACTTACGGCATGCATAAACTCATCTTCAGGGTAACCGATTTCAACTGGAGATTCCTCGTGAGGTCAAACATGTCTACTGCGTTGTAACTTGCTGAAGTGCTACACGTGCATTTGAGGCTAAACATTTCAAAACACGAAGACCGCTTTCTTACATGTTTCCAGCAAGAACAGCCAGTTCCACTAGCCTCTTCCTTTTCATATGGTACGCACTCAGTATGGCTCTGTTTGACAGGAAGCTTCCCAAGACAGATGCTTAATTTCTTACAAGCGAGCCAAGCGCTTGTTCTGAGTCCACGTACATGTGAACAAATACCACCCCCCCCCCCCCCAACACACACACGCCCCCGCCCTAAACACAGTTGTTAGGATCCTGGAACATGGAACAAAGACTAGACTTCTTTTGCTCACAAAGCTTGGAATCTTGGCTTTAATTTATATTAATCTGGTTTTATTTGTTTGGTTTTCTTTGGCATTTTTAGTGCCACTGTTTCGTATTTGCCTTTGGCTTACGTGTTCTCCTTCCGACACCACCACATCTCCATGATGTCATCTCATTTCGGTTTTTGTTCTCAGCTGTCGTCACTCAGGTCATTTGTACCTACACGCTCTGGGGAAGCTGCGAAATAGTTTATCAGATGGTGTTCCCGACGCAGATCATAAAAGCGGTCACCCAGCCCCAGAAGCAGCCGCTGTAACGCATCATGTTCCTTCTAAGCCACAGTGGTATTCTTCTGTCTAGACGCAGTCTGTTCTCTAGAACAGATGACTGTAATTGAATATGTCAGTTTGCAGGGAAGACTTGCTTCTAATAAGCTTTTAATTCCAAGTAACAAAATTTAGTGAAATGCAAAGACAGTACATTGTTGAAAGCAAGACTTTTGGAATGGATGTTTTGGGCTTGGCTCTACTGAACTCTTGTGTAACCTTTCCCCTGGAGGTAATCTGAAAGGACCAGAAAAGTCAAGTTTGCCTCATTTGTTTGAATGCCCCCAATAGGCTTATCTGTAGACCAAATATTCAAACACACTCGGTTTTAGTTCATTTGATAGGTTGGAGTTAACGTATTAGTCATAGAGACTGCCAAAATCAACCGATTGTTCCAATGACTGGAGATCTGAAATGCCACAGGGCCGCTCATGTGAGGATAGGGACATGAAAATCTCATAGACTTGTGAAGAAAACAAGTCTAATTTTTCTACTGAGGATAATTTGTAATTATTTAAAGAAATCAAGAAGTCAGGGATAAAGTGTTTTGCCCTCTGGATGTTTAAACCACAAGCGATTTGTCTTTCACCATTTGAAGTGTTCTTAAGGTACTAACTAAAAGTCATAATAAGGTATTGTGGAAAATTCCCTTTCTTTGCTGTTTAAGAAAAGTAGATTTCGTTGGGTTGGTCGGTAAAAGGGCTAAACTCTACCTTCTGCAGTAAGCACATAGTGCCTTGGCAGTTCAATGGTTTAAATACGTAGAGAGAGGGGTACCTGGGTGGCTCAGTGGGTTAAGTGCCCGATTTCGGCTCAGGTCATGATCTTGTGGTCCGTGAGTTCGAGCCCCACATTTGGCTCTGTGCTGACAGCTCAGAGCCTGCTTCAGATTCTGTGTCTCCCCCTCTCTCTGCCCCTCCCCCACTCACATTCTCTCTCTCTCTCTCTCTCTCTCTCTCTCTCTCTCTCAAAAATAAATGAGCATTAAAACAATTTGGTTTAATAAATAAAGAAGTATGTACAGAGGGATTTTTTTTAACATAGTGTGTTTTCGTGAAGACCCTTCTTTATACATCTTCCTACTCTCTGGCCACAGTCTTGAATGCTATGTAAAATTATTACTTTAGCATTAATCTTTCATCCCTATTAAAATGCAATTCTGGAAAACGGGAGGTAGAATATGGTACTCTCCTATCGGTTTGATAACTTAGTTTATGAATAAATGGTACTTGGGGTTACAGTGAAGTGCAGCATCCAGAGGAACAGGTGGCTAAAACTAGCTTTATTCAAGGAGATAGAAAAAGCTCTCGATAACAAAAGCCAGTAAGAATAAGCAAACCAAGGAAACATTTTGAAATGAGACAAATTTGATATTGAGGCCTCCGTCTTCCAGCTTGGTTCTTTTTTCCCCTTTTTGGTTCACGTTGCTACCACAGACCCTCCCTCATGGCCTGCCATCCTTCTCTATGGCCCAGTGCCTTCTTTTTCTCCCTCCATTAATTTCTGATCTCAGGTGAGAGCCTGAAACCCTGGCATTTAAAGTTCTAAAAGTTCTAAAGTTATAAACACTCATAAAAGAAATTTTTTTAGAAAGACAAAACATCCAAATTAAATGTCACTCATTATTTTTCCTCTCAAACTGCCTTTCTTCTTGAGACATGATTTTACATGATTCATTTTAGAGGCTGCTCCTTTAATAGAACGTCTCCCCACCCCCAACAACGGAATCAGTCTTCCGCTTGGTTTTATTTTATGGTGTTCCTACTGCAAGCTCAGCGAATTATGAACAATCGTCTCCTTCCCCCAGTGGGCAGGCTTGGAAGAACTACCTTTCTCTAGATTCTTAGTAGCTGTAAAAGGAACAAAGATTATTTTCAAAGACTGAAACCTTTTTTTCACCTCAGAAGAAAAGAATGTACTGGAAAAAAAATAAGAAAGCATGTCTTTGCCCGACCTTGTTATCACTTACATTAATTCGGGATTCAGCCAAGAGCCCAAGGCTATTGTCTTGATCTTCACATCCTGTCTGCATGCCATTTCAAAACATTTCCAGAATTCCTCCATACTTTGGCCCTCTTTGTGTTGAAATTGGTAGTCTTAATTTATTTCCAAAGTGTATCTTTTCTCTCCAAACTGAGTAACAGTGTCATGAAACGCTTCACCTTCTAATATCCTATCAGCAACATCGTAGCTTTCAAAGTCCAAGGTTATCTTCTGGGCTTTAGAAGTTTGGAAGCATTTAAGCTAAAGTCATGTTGACAAAGCACAGATACTCCTTTGCAAGATCACAGGGAACATTTTCCCTTTGGGGTGCATTTCCTCCAAGCCAACCTTCATCGGTTACTACCATGCGTGGTTCCATATCTCACACTTGATTTCTGATACTTTTGCCCACTTCTGAAAAATGGTTAGGAATATATCTATGGGTTGCTTTGACCAGACTTTAAGGTAAGTTATTTTTTAAGCGAAATTCTTAGTCTCTTCTTTCAAAACGCCTGATTCTCTTAGAACAAGCCCACAAAAGTCCACAAGGAACATTTTAGACTGATGTGCACGTCAACACTGAAGGGAAGAGTTATAATCCACACCATGAGATGATAATGATACTAACAATAGTAAGAAGGTGGGGGCATTTTTCTATGCTGAGAACTTTACATATATGAGTGTAATCCTCACAACGACAAAAACCGAAACCATTGTGAAGTTCTTCACAATGAAATCCTTCGTGTTTCAAGGTGGAGAAAACATCATTAAAGGCATTCTGCAGTCAGAAAAATGGAGGCTGAGAAAGGAAAGAAACTTGTCTGTGAACATGCCACTGGTAAATGATAGAATGGGGATTTGATTCCAGGACTCCGTAATTAACCGCTTGTCTACACTTCTTTCACCTCTCCAGGAAACTCTGTAAGTTGTATGAGCACAAATAAAGGTCCCAAAGGTCAGCGCCCTTTGTATCAATCATATGGCATTGTGGAAGTCCTCTCTGGTGGTGGGACTGGGAGATCAGAAGCCCTGATCCTGGTCCCTGGCTGGGCCTTCACTTCTTGAGTTACTGTTTCCTTCTCTCAAAAATGCCTTCAATAATTCCTACCTCGTAGCAGTGTTGGGAGGGTCCCGTGTGAACGTGTAGCCCCGTGTAAAGAGACTCCTTTTCCCTTTCCCTCACATGCCATACGGTATGTGATGGTGATAGGGTTCTAGAATATCTTTCACTTATGTGCCAAAGGCACAGAAGGTTCACTTTCAAGTGTGTAAGCATTTGTATAAACATTTTCTAGATCAACACATCTTCTTGGCTTGCAGTTCAGAGCCCTCTCTGACAGGAGGTCACTGCCCACACATGGGGCACGAAAGTATTCGAAACACATGCAGCTGCTCCTCTAAGATCTAGCCTCCAGCTCATTCTTTCCTGAGTTCTCAAACGCTGTGGCTACATGCTCAGAGAAGAGAGTGTACATGGGGTTAGGGTGAGGGGAGAGCAGAGGCACGCCCTGGACTTCACGTTAAATAACGCCCCACTCAGTTTGAATAGGTTTGCTGTTCCCCCGTGGCCAGAGTAGTCTTGGCCCCGGTTATTGTTTGCAATGTTCATTTTGTACTCTCATTCTTCTACCTGTAATCTCCACATTCCACTCAACCCACTGGCACTTCACCAAGACGTGCCTGAATCATTCCAAAGTTCACGGAGTGCCCCGATATTCTCCGAGAATATTTGATGGGAAGGAGAACATCTTAACTGAATCGGTTTTTTCTGCCCCCTTTCCTATGCTAATTCCTTCTGCAGGCAAACAGGACGTAGCTCACAAAACCCATGAGGCTCCATGAGAGAGCTTTTCATTGCATCGGGGAGAAGTCTCTTCAGAATACACACGGGCCCAGTTTTGAGATCAGTGCCGGAAAAGTCAGGCGTAGACGGGATCTTAGAGTTCATTTATTCTCACGTCCCACCCACCACTCCTACAGGAAGGCAGTAATATAGCTCCTGGACAGAGGATCTGTGCTACCCACACACAGGAACAGGATGTCTAACTGTGAAATTCCATCTCCTCAACTGGCCCCCTCAATCTTATTTCTGTGCCCTTGATCTTCACTCCACAACATATCCAACCAATTGACACTGTTCCCCACACGTACCAGGTTTTCTGCTCTTTGAAAAAGCGAGCGTGTTACTAGGATTAAAAGCAAAAGAACGCAAAACGAGACCCCCAAACACCTGGCTCGTGGGACAGAAGTTTAGGAAAGTTTTTGCATTTGGCGAAAATTGCTATCTTCTGAGGGTATATCCTAATATCCGTGATTAACCAATAGATACAAAAAAGGCTAGATGCGAGAGTGGAATTAGTTAGTGGAAATAAGTTGGGAAAATAACTTAGGGGAGAATAGCAGACCTGAAACTAAGGTTGTCGGCTCAAATACAGGATGCCCACTTCAATTCGTATCTCAGATAAACAAACATCAGTACTAGCAGTATGCCCCCCCAAAATTGCATTTATCTCTTTTCTCTACCACTCTGTGTCTCTCCCGCCCCTTCCCACTCTACCCTCCCCCCTTTCCAAGTGTTCTGTCTCTCACTCCTTCTTTCTGCATGGAATATATTTATCCTAAAAAAAAAAAAAAAAAAGTGCTACTTCTACCAAAACATGATTCATGGTTTATCCGAAAATCATTATTGAACTCGAACGTCTGTTTGTGTGTTTGCTGAACCTGGTCGTTCTGTCTGATGGACCCACAGACTTCCTGGAGAAAGAAGGTTCCAGACAGAGAGCCCCGACACCAGAGCCGTTGTCATTTGCTTTTCAGTCTGGGTCTTGCTCCTTCCTGGGCAGGGCCTCCCTCTGCTTACCAATGGAGATGATGCTGACCTTGTGCAAAGCAGTGAGAACCGCTGTGAGTGGTTCCACTTTAGGGTTACAACGTCCGCTTCCGTACTCCAGCCGCCCCTGGCTCTACTGTGGGATTCCTGCCCTGCAGATGGTCTTTTTTCTCGGAGCCCTAACCAGGGAAGGAAAAGAGAATGCCTCTTGTAACTCAAGACATCGAGCCCAGCACGGTGGCATCTATGTGTGTGCAGGATCGGGACGCCTGATGATTGGAGAGGCGACCCCCCACCGAGCTCCCTCTGAGATTTGCATTTCACGAGAGAAGGAGCCACAGAGATAGACCATAGGGGTGTCCGGCCACACAGCCGGGCTGGGCCGGTACCACTCCCAGCCAGCCATCGATGGGCACAGCGTCCCCTCCTGCTCCTTTTCTATCCCCCACTTTGTCTCTGCCAGTCTGTACCTCTTCTCCCCTTTATCTGTCTCTCTCCCTCTCCTTTAAGGGTGTCCTTTCTCCCCATCCCTCTGTGCTTTCTGTTTCTCAGTAGTCACCTCCCCTGCCATCCTGCCAGCCTTTTCTCCATTTTCTTCTCCCGCGCTCATGCCCCCTCCCCCACTCGGTGACTCCTTCTTTCCTCCTTTCTTCTTGTCCATCCCACCCTTCTTCTTCCTCTGCCCCTTCCTCCCACTCTCGCCCCCTTTGTCCTTTTCTTCCCCTTTCCCAGCCCTCTCACGCGTTCCCATTGGTGCCACACTACAGAGGTGGCCTTTCTGAGCTGGGACTTCCTCTGTCCTTCCAGGCTCTGCCTCTGGCCACAGTGACACATTCGGCACAGGGCTGGCCCAAATCTACACGCGGAACCTGCTTAATTGGGCTGCAGGATCCATCCACAGGGCAGATTTCCTGAAACAAAGTCGGGTCTTTTCTAGCCTCGGAGAGCTGATAGGGCCTCATTTACAAGAGCCTGGTGTGTGTGTGTGTGTGTGTGTGTGTGTGTGTGTGTTGCGTTGGCTTGGCTCTGCAGAAACCAGTTTTGCAAGAATTCTGAGAAAATCTGTCAAATCACTCTTATCCTTGGAGCTTATGTTTGTTCCTAAGCATATTTTTGAAGGGATCAAAATAAGGTTTTCATAAGCTCTTTCCAAGTTCTTTGTTGAGAACGAAAAAGCAATATTCTAAGACTCTTTCTTTCCCAAATCTGGAGGGGAAATGCAGAGACTATTTTGAAATAAGAATGTGCATATATATTTGTCTGAGTGTGTGTGTGTGTGTGTGTGTGCATATGTGTACACACAATGCAACTCTGATAACCCTATACATGTATTTCCCTCAAAATATACTTTATGTATTTAAACTGTATCTGAATGTGAATCTATACCACGCACACATATACATACAAATCCCCTAAAGCCTGTGGTTGCATATAAATACCCGATCATATAAGAAGACTGTATAGGACGATGTCACGGACCATGGTGAGCGATGAAAGCATGAGGCATTTGGGGTTTCCGATTTTAAAGATACTATGCCGCTTCTTGGTTGAAGTTTAAATGAGGTTTAAGCGCTCTCATAAAAAAAAAAAAAAGAAATCTTAAGTAGCTCTCACAAATAAGTGTGAAAGGAAATGAGCCCTCCCTTAAAGAATCCTTTGATAACAGGGAGAGGAAGGCAAGCCTGGCTGAAGCAAAACTCAGAATTCACAAGTTTGACATTCTGCTCATGAATGGACTAGGTCCACGCGTCAATGTGTCTCTTCTGCTTTCTGCCACGTGTCCAAGGGCTGAAGACCTCCACCTCCATCAGCAAACCCGAACACGTGTGAACAGGCATCTTTGGTTCTCTTTGGGAGAGGGGTTTGGAGTTGGAGCCTTGAATTTAAAAACAAAATGGCTGCGGCGCCTGGGGGGCTCAGGTGGCTGGGTGTCCAACTTCGGCTCCAGGTCATGATCTCACGGTTCTCGTGGGTTTGAACCCCGGGTCGGGCTCTGTGCGGACAGCTCAGAGCCTGCTTCGGATTCTTTGTCTCCCTCTCTCTGCCCCTCTCTCCCTCCCTCCCTCTCTCTCTCAAAAATAAACATTAAAAAATAAATAAAAATAATAAATAAAAAATGGCTCAGGAACGTCACGTGCAAAACGTTTCTCTGCTCTTTCCAGAGAACTACTCAATAATAGAGTCATCGTGAAGAGTGTTGCTTTTAAAAACAAGCCCTCCCTTCCCCTTCAAAAGACCCCCTGATTTCACACTCAGTGTGAGAATTGTAATTAGAGTACACACAACAATTTTAGATGAAAGCCATCACAGCTAACCCTTAACAACTGACTTTAATTAATTTACAATCCTCACTCCGTGGTAGAAGTTAGAAAGATATTAGAAGGTAATACACCCTGACAATATACCTGTATCAAAAGTCATAAATTAGTGTGTCTGGTCTCGAAAGGCAGGATGTTGTGAAGTTTGAAGGATAAGAAGTTTACACAGAACTTCAACACGATACTCACCTGTACATAAAATTCAACAACGCTTCTTAACTTTGTTCCTGGAGAACAGATAGATTTTCTTTTAGTGTAGGGGAAAAGGACTGCAGGAGGACAAACAGGAGAAACAATAAAGACAGAGAATCTATGTTGGAAGTGGACTCTTGGTGGAAAACAGAGGGGAAGAAATACCAAACGGAAGTGGCCTTAATTAGCAGTTGACCCCTGAGCTTGCTGTGTTGAATTTCAGATATGCAGGCAGTGACTGACAAAACACTGACAAGTTGTGTTGACTACCATAGTCTTATAGTTAGTATTTAAATGAAGTAAGGCAGGTTCCCCAACGTTGTCATTCTTCTAAAGATTGTCTGGCTGTTCTAGTTCCTTTGCATTTCTATGTCTATATTGGAATCAGCTTGTCTATGTCTTGTTTTTTTTTTTTAAGTTTCTTTATTTATTTTGAGAGAGAGAGAGAGAGAGAGAGAGCGCAGGGGCGGGGCAGAGAGAGAATCTCAAACAGGCTCCTCACTGTCATCGCAGGGAGCCAGATGGTGGGGCTCGACCCCATGAACCGTGAGATCATGACCTGAGCCGACACCGAGAGTCGGATGCTCAACCGACTGAGCCACCCAGGCGCCCTTCAACTTGTCTGTTTATACTGAACAGCCTGTGACGCTTTTCATGGGAACTGTGTCGAATCTATAGATCAATTTGATGAGAATTGACAGCTCACAATATTGAATCTTCCAAGCCATAATCATGGTACATCTCCATTTGTTTCTAACGTTTAAATTTTTTTCCCCTGCAATATCCTCTAGTTTTCCATCTAGGTTTGCACATCTTTAGCTAAATCAGTTCCCCAGTATTTTATCCTGCTGCAATTATATAAAAATACAATTGATTTTCATACACTCATCTTGCATCCTGTAACACCGTTTAATGTAATTATCAGTCTGAGCAATTGTGAATTTTTTTAAAAAAGGAGAGGTTTACTTCCTTTTAAACCTTTGTGTCGTTGATTTGCTTTTTTTTTTTTTGTTTTATTGCTCTTGCTGCACCGCCCGGTACAATGTTGACTGTCACTGCTTAGAGCAGACATCGTTGCCTTGTTTCTGATCTTGGGGGAAGTGTTCAACATTTCACAACAAAGTATGATGGAGTTTTCCGTTGATGCTTTTCATTAGGCTGGTTAAATTGCTTTCAGTTCCCAATGTACGGGGTTTTATATCATTGGATGGATGTTGAATTTTATAAAATTCCTTTTCTGCCTTTAATGGCATGCTCATACAGTTTGACTCCTTTTCCCTATTAATGTGATAAATTATATCGGTTGATGGATTTTGAACGTTAAATTAACCTTATCTTCCTGGTCATGATATGTCATGCTTCTTATATATGCTGCTGGACCTGATTTGCTAACATTTAGTTACAGACGTTCCTGTCTGTCTTCATCAGGGATATTGATTTGTGATTTTCTTTTCTTTTTTTAATGTTTGTTTATTTCTTTTGAGAGAGTGCGCGCAAGTGGAGGAGGGGCGGGGGGGGGGGGAAGAGAGAGAATCCCAAGCAGGCTGTGCGCTGTCAGCATGGAGGCAAACGTAGGGCCCAAACTCACAAACCATGACATCATGACCTGAGCCAAAATCAAGAGTCAGGTGCTTAACTGACTGAGCCACCCCGGAGCCCCACAAGTTTCTTTTTTTATGCTGTATTTGCTTCATCAGATTTTGTTATCAGATAAAATGAGTTGGGAAAACATTTCTCCCTCCTCTGTTTTCTGAAAAAAAATCTGTATAAAATTGGCAGTATTTTTTTTTCTTTAAACGTATGGTAAAACCCTCTGGGTCTGATGTTTTCTTTCGGGGAAGAATTTTCATTTCAATTCAATTTCTTTAATCCATCTAACATTAATAAGATTTTCCATTTTTGCCTTGTGTCAATTTTGGTAACGTGTTTTTCTGCAAATTGGTGCCTTCCAACTAGCTTGTTGAAATCACTGGAATAAAACCGTTCATAGTATTTCCTTCTGTCTTTGATGCCTGCAGAATATGTTATATCCTGATACAGGTGATTCATATTTTCTCTCTTTTTCTTTGATCACTGTTGCCAAGAGTATCTCGATTTTATTAATAAGCTCAAAGAATCCGCTTTTGGCTTTGTTAAATATCTATTCCTTATTTGCTTTCTCTTTCTTTGTTTGCTGCTTTTATCTTTATTTTTCCTTCCTTCTTTGACCTTGGGTTTAATTTGCTCTTTTTTTTTTTTCCAGCTGCCTGAGGTAGCTCTAGTTTTCCATCTAGGTTTGCACATCTTTAGCTAAATCAGTTCCCCAGTATTTTATCCTGCTGCAATTATATAAAAATACAATTGATTTTCATACACTCATCTTGCATCCTGTAACACCGTTTAATGTAATTATCAGTCTGAGCAATCGTGAATTTTTTTAAAAAAGGAGAGGTTTACTTCCTCTCTTCGATACCTAGATCGATGATTTCTTTCAATTCAAATTATGTTCGAACGTTTCTTGTGATTTTTTTTCTTTTACTCATGGATTGTTTAGCAGTGTGTACTTTTCGGATATTTGGGGCTTTTTTAAAGACCTGGGTTTTGGGTTTGTTTGTTTGTTTTCCACTAGTTGTTTTATCTGTTACTTAAAAGGGCGTATAAAAGTCTAACTATAAGCATGAATTAGTCTTTTTCTTCTTTAGTCCTGGAAGTTTTTCTCGGTCATCAAATACACTTGCCTTTATGTCATTAGAAAATGTTCCTATTTGTCTCTGGTAACATTCATTGACTATC
This sequence comes from Panthera uncia, assembly GCF_023721935.1. Lineage (NCBI taxonomy): Eukaryota > Metazoa > Chordata > Mammalia > Carnivora > Felidae > Panthera > Panthera uncia. The sequence goes on along the minus strand of NC_064817.1, from coordinate 6,956,316 downwards.
TTACCTGACATTAATATAGCCCTGCCAGTTTTTTTTATGTGGAGTATTTGCATGGCATATCTTTTCTCTCTTTTTACATTTAACCTACTTGTGTTTTTATACTTAAAGTCCGTCTCTTCTACACAGCATATAATTAGTTCTTTTATTTTTCTGGACCCCCTTCGACACTGCCTTTTAATTGGAGCGCTCGGTCCCTTTATATTTAATACAATTATTGGCATTGTTAAGATTAGGTCTGCTCTTTGTTCCCTCTGTTTTAGATGCTTTCTTATGCCTTTATTGCTTTCTTTTGAGACTAACAGAATTGTTACTAATAATTCTAAAGATGCTTTTCATCTCAAATCATTTCGGGATTTGAAACCAATATTTTTTCTGTGCACCTGTGCACTTGAGGCATCACGTACCAAAATTATGTTACTCATATGTAGATAACATAAATTCCAGTGTTAAAGGGCAGTCATAGTGATAGAGTAATTATTGTTTAGATTTTAGCCGTACTTAAATTATCTAGATTCCAATAAGATGTGATTTCTTCTCTCAAGTGTCTGATCTAAAAATCTGGTTGCTTAGTTGGGTGGTTGGAAACATTTTCAGTGGCCTTGATCTGGGCATCATATGCTTTGACTTGATGCTTTTTCTTGTAAAAGCAAAGTAATTGTTTTTGAGATTAGATCTCAGTTTTTCTTCCCGTACACTCACTTTTCCTTATATTCCTGCCACGTGTAAAGCATGTAATTTAAATATTTAAAAATCAGGTGTCAAAAAAAAAATAAAAAAATAAAGATCAGATGTCAAGGATCGCATTCAAATCTGCACTCTACCCTCATAGCAAATATATACTAGGCTGATTGTATCACATTTTGTTAAATGTGAAATGTAAGCTTTTTGAAAATCTTTGGAAACAGATTTTAAAAGTTAGAGACTTAATTTTTAAATGAAAATCATATTTTTTTTCCTTCTCAGAGAGTCACAAGATGACATATATTTGGATGGACACAATGACGGCTTTAATTTTTTTTTTTTTTCAGTTTATCTTCCCTTTATACTCATGAGTTAAGGAAGGACTAGCGTTCAGTAGCTAAGGTTTAAGAATGTACCGTTGGTCCACCCAGACGCGGTTTTGGAATTTAATTTGGTCAGCCTCTGGTTTAGCCAGACAAAGAGAGGGGAAGGTGATAGCATAGCCTAGTGCTTGTTGTTCTTGGAAACGTGACCCTTCACTTTTGAACGGTTCCCAGTTTGTCTGCAGGAGCGAGCCCCTATGACACAGGAGAGCAGTCAGAGAGGACAGTGAGTGAACATGGGTGACAGAAGTGTCTGTGCCACTCATTCATTAGGGACTCACAAAGGGGCATAGAAATTCTGAGCTTTTGTGGGGATTGAGAGCTTCATATCAAATGTCTGTCGGGTAATTTAATTACATGGGCACAGTAGGAATGACACAGTGGTTACATTAATAAACTGAAGCATTAAAGAATAATAGCCCAGTTATTGCTGAATTATGGGAAACACGCTGCCTATTCATTCCTGACGATATTAGAAGGGAGAAGGAGGGGGCTTCTTACTCTGTGCTTGTAATGCATAAAGAAACAGTCTCTTGCCTCTCCAGACCTGTGGAAACCCTGGTACAAGGGAAGGTCCCAAGTCGCGCCCGATAGCATAAATCTTGCTTTGTTTGAGATGCTTAAAACATCATAAGCTAAGTCTGTTTTTATGGTGCTAAATAAAACTGGCTCGGGCCAGACACGGTAATGAGCATGCGCTACACAAACATCTCCCCGCAGCCTTTCCAACAGATCACAGGCCTGATCGTTCCCGTCCGTTGTCCTGGGCCTCTTGTTACTAGAATCCATTTTCTAACATCAGAGGCTTCTAGGTTGGGAGCTTCACTCATCCCTTCTGGCGGACTGGAAGCAAATGCCATCCACCACCCCCCCCCCACCCGGCCCCCGCCCCATAGGAGCAGTCCTTCATTTCATACTGGATCCAGTAGAGGGATCCAGAGCTTAGCAGCCGGCCACCTGCCCCCATGTGACCCATGATTTCTCTGCTTACCCCTATGATCAGCATCTTGTGGCCTGCGTTTCTCCCTGGGTTAAAAAAAAAAAAAATAGATCTGGATGGCTTTTATTTTATTTTTTGTAAGTTTATTTATCTATTTTTGAAAGAGAGAAAGCATGGCTGGGATAGGGGCAGAGAGGGAGGGAGAGAGAGAGAATCCCAAGCAGGCTCCACCCGGGCAGCCCAGAGTCCGACGCGGGGCTCGAACTCATGAACTGTGAGATCATGAACGCTTAACCGACTGAGCCACCCAGGCGCCTCTTTGTGCATGGCTTTTAAAGAACCATTGCAACTCTAAAATTCTTTGAGCCTCTAAATTCTGAAAAACTTCTTCCAAGGAGAAAACAAACATTTCATTTGTACAGAAACTAATTACAATACCCAGTGAGTGGTCCAAGGAGTCGCTGTTCAAGAATACGAATTCTATTTCGTGCTTTGGGGTTTTAGGAAAATCTTGGAGAATTCAAATGTGAACAAGGCAAATAAGAGAATTGGAGGGAGACGATGGCTCGTTTCCTTCTACAAACTCGACAAAACTAGCAACTAGAAACTAAATCAGACTAAACTAGAAAGCAAACTAGAGTCGTCTGATCTCACGGACCAAATACCAAGTTGAAGTGTCGGTGGTAACACCCTGGCAGGGGAGGCAGACACGGGTTATCTCATAGATGTCCTTAATGATTCCTTAAATCGGTGGTTCTCAAAGTGAGAACACGGCAGAATCTCACGGACGCAGATTGCTGGGACCCAGCCTCACGGTTGTGATTCAGATCGTCTGAGATGGAGCCTGAGAATCGGCATTTCTATCAATCTCTCCTTCCCCCCATGCTAATGCTGCCGGTCGAGGGGCCAGACGTTGAGAACCCCTGCTTTGAACAGAAACGGCGATGCTCTCGAGTCTTCAGAGAAGTTGCAAAATCCCCTCTCCGTTAGCAGAATTCAGACAAATTTTCGCTGAATCTGGATCTACACATGGCTCTGATGAGCCGGTCCTTCATAATTCAAAAGACAAAGTTTAAAAATAATAACGATGAAATAGAAACAGCATGAATCCTCCCTCTGCCGCATAACAGAGACATTACATAAATGGAGATTTGATCGCAGACTTAGTTCTTTAGCCCTTCTGAGCATTCCACTGGGATCAAGAAAGTAGTCTTGTAACATTTACTAATTGTATCCCTTCCCAGTCCCACTTTGTCATGTGCTCCAGGCCCAGAAGAGGGATCCAACCCCTGCCTACTGGTTCCCGTGTGGCCACAAGCTTCAGAAAGAGTTCAGTCAGCAGTTCCTGGCTCCTTTGCCCACACTAACCACAGTTTGGCCGCCACAAATGTGGGTCAGGGAGTCTGACCAGGGAGTGGGTCAGGGTCTGGCCAGAATGCCAGAGTATAGTGGTGGTTATAAGGACCAGAACGCTCGAGCTGGAGACACGTGATGCCGGCCCAGTTCTTAAGATGGGAAACGAGGGCAGAGGTAAACTCTGCTGTTCTTGGATTTGGTTCTGTTATGCCACCCCTTTCTGAAGCCAACTGCCGCTTACACAATTTTATTTTTCTCTCATAAATTCTGCCAGACGGTGGTTTCATGCAACCAGCCTTGGCTGTTGGATTTGAGTCAACTGCATCTTTATGACTCTGTTCTTAGAGAAAGAACACTCAGCTCGATTTTGTATCACAGACTCCAATCTTCACCTGAGCCATAAAACCCATAGTGTTAGAAATGCCTCCTTTTCTGTTTTAATTTGGTCACAAAGCTCAAGTAAATAATTTGATTTGAGTGTGTACTGTTTTTCCCTCGTGGGGAATTAGATTAACAGCTTCTTCAAATAATACGGCCTTGGTATTCATTGTATTACCGATCTCTACGAAATGGCAAATGTTGCTTCGTTGATACCCAGAGAGTATCTGCTTGCTGGTTCTGGTTTAAATATCTAGTGAGAAATCGGGCTTAGAGAGACCGGGCTAAAAGAAAAATCTCAAAACACGTAATTTCTCAAATACCTTGCTTACGTAGCTTTATCCACAATCAAAGACTTCAAAACACATGGTGGATTTTTTTAAACTTCTACCTCGTTCCATTAAGAATTGAGGAGGCGTCGGGGAGCCGGGGTGGCTCAGTTGGTTAAGCACCGGACTTCAGCTCAGGTCACGATCTCACGGTCCGTGGGTTCGAGCCCCACGTCAGGCTCTGTGCTGACAGCTTGGAGCCTGGAGCCTGCTTTGGATTCTGTGTCTCCCTCTCTCTCTGCCCCTGCTCGGCTCACGCCGTCTCTGTCTCTGTCTCTCAAAAGTAAATAAACTTTTTAAACATTTAAAAAAAGAGAGAGAGAATTAAGGAGGCAAAGTTCCAGAAATAGCATATTAAGAGTAACTATAAGGTGGGGCACCTGGCTGGCTCAGGCGATAGAGCATGTGACTCTTGATCACAGGATCATGAGTTGGAGACCCACGTTGGGTATAGAGATTACTTTTTAAAAAAAAAAGAAGAGTATGAGAGTGCTGGAAAGAAAAATGTCTTTGAGTACTCTGCAAAGTTCGTTGGCTGTTTTACATCTTTTGTGCAATACGTTCTTTTTCTAAGGATATTGACCCTAAGAATGGTGTGTTTTTATGCCCGTTAATGTACAAAGATGTTTTTTAAATAACTGTTATTTTAATATTGAATATTTAACATGGCCAATATATCTTAAAAATAATTTTTTAAAGAATGGCTACATGCAGCTTTATCCGTATCGAGTAGAATACCTTTATAATTTTTGCATCGGATCTTAGGGAATACTCTCATATTCTCTTTGCTTTCCTCAAAACCAAATCTCTCTTAAGCAGAGCGTTTGCCGGGAAGGCACTCGTGGAGGTCGAGGGAGATGCAGTCTGGACGTCTGGGTCCAACGAGTTAGAGCCTTGGTGCCTGCTTTGTTGATCGAGCTCATTTCGGGGCCCTGAAGTGGACATAGTGGGATTTCCAGATGGGGGGGAGGGTGGCACCCTCGGTGTCACGGCGGTGTCGTCCCTCAGAGGAAAAAGTGTTGTGGTGTAGTGACATGATAGGATTGACCCACTTTGTGGGGGAAGAACTCCCCTATTTGTTTTCCTTGTTTTTTATTTTCCTGCAGAAAAATAAGTACTAAAGACTCCATGTGAAAGTCCCCACTCAAATGACACCCCATTCATGAGGCGTTGCAGGTTTTCCCAGCTGGAAATGATCTTACCATCGTCCTCTGAACTACAGAGCACCTAGGAAGGCCGGCGTCTTACTCTGACGGTGCTTGGAAGTGCGCGCTGAATAGGCACATGTACGGGCCGGGCGACGTAATTTACAGAGTCTGGTGCAAAATGAAACATGGGGCCCTTTGTCTAAAAATTCCTAAGACCACATCCCCAAAGGCAAGGGAATTAAAAGCAAAAGTGAATTACTGGGACCTTATGAAGATAAAAAGCTTCTGCACAGCAAAGGAAACAACCAACAAAACTAAAAGGCAACCAACGGAATGGGAAAAGATATTTGCAAATGACACATCGGACAAAGGGCTAGTATCCAAAATCTATAAAGAGCTCATCAAACTCCACACCCGAAAAACAAATAACCCAGTGAAGAAATGGGCAGAAAACATGAATAGACACTTCTCTAAAGAAGACATCCGGATGGCCAACAGGCACATGAAAAGATGTTCAACGTCGCTCCTTATCAGGGAAATACAAATCAAAACCACACTCAGATACCACCTCACGCCAGTCAGAGTGGCCAAAATGAAGAAATCAGGAGACTATAGATGCTGGAGAGGATGTGGAGAAACAGGAACCCTCTTGCACTGTTGGTGGGAATGCAAATTGGTGCAGCCGCTCTGGAAAGCAGTGTGGAGGTTCCTCAGAAAATTAAAAATAGACCTACCCTATGACCCAGCAATAGCACTGCTAGGAATTTATCCAAGGGATACAGGAGTACTGATGCATAGGGGCACCTGTACCCCAATGTTTATAGCGGCACTCTCAACAATAGCCAAATTATGGAAAGAGCCTAAATGTCCATCAACTGATGAATGGATCAAGAAATTGTGGTTTATATACACAATGGAATACTACGTGGCAATGAGAAAAAATGAAATATGGCCTTTTGTAGCAACATGGATGGAACTGGAGAGTGTGATGCTAAGTGAAATAAGCCATACAGAGAAAGACAGATACCATATGGTTTCACTCTTATGTGGATCCTGAGAAACATAACAGAAACCCATGGGGGAGGGGAAG
>NC_064817.1:6811306-6949911 GCF_023721935.1 Panthera uncia | reverse complement strand
AAAAAATAAAAATAAATAAATAAATAAATAAAAATTCCTAAGAATTCCGGGGCGCCTGGGTGGCTCCGTCGGTTGAGCATCCGACTTCGGCTCAGGTCATGATCTCATGGTCTGTGAGTTCGAGCCCCACATCGGGCTCTGGGCTGACGGCTCGGAGCCTGGAGCCTGCTTCGGATTCTGTGTCTCCCTCTCTCTCTCTGCCCCTCCCCCACTCACACTCTGTCTCTCTCTGTCTCTCAGAAATAAATAAATGTAAAAAAAAATTTTTTTAAATCAAAATTCCTAAGAATTTCACGATGTCAGCGGCAGACCGTTCCTCCAAGCTTGGGGCCCTTCTGAGCTTGGGCTCCCGTGAGGCTTCGGTGGGTAAACAAACGAATGAGTCCATCAGTCATTCACTTACCCAACGAAAGCCATGGTTTCTCTTGTCTGGCCAGGACTCGGGTTTAAAAACAAGTGACAGCAACAACAACAACAACAAAAAAAAAAACACACCAGCCTGGGGACATCTGGCTGGCTCAGTGGGGAGGGCGCGCGACTCTCGATCTTGGGGTCGTGAGTTTGAGCCCCACATTGGATATACAGGTTACTTAAATAAATAAAACTTAAGACACACACACACACACACACACACACACACACACACACCAGCCAGGAGCCAAATTTTTTGATTCCTTGAGGCAATTATATTTTGTCTCTTTTACTCATGACTTTTATATAAACAGATGTTTCCTTAATATCTCATAGGTTAGTAGACCCCATTGAAGATGATCCAGCTTTTTACCAAGAGCTCCTGCCAGCATGCAATGCATATCGACAGTCTCCTTTTACTGCCCCTTAGTTATTTTTAGCTGTTTTAAGTCATAGGTGGTTTAAATATTTCAACTGTGGGTCCAGAACTGGTAAATGAAATAAAGAAACTACACCTTGAATGAAATACCCCTGTTTGTCTGAACTGTCTCAAATGATGTTTTAAAACTAATTTTTGGCCTTATAGCGTATTTCTAAGAAGCCTGAGAATGCAAATGGCATGTGTGCTTTCTGTGACAAATTCCTTTTATGATGTTTTACTAGCGGAATAATGGAGGGTGGCATCCTTCATTCTTGAATGAGGCGTGTTTATGCAAGTCGGAGTGGGGGGGGGTGGTTCTACAAAAGGAAAACGGGAGAGCAAAGTCCGCCCTGGAAAAATCCAGCCGCTAGAAATGTGGTCTTGTCCAGATAGTGAGAAAATAATTGTCTCCAGGTTTGATGAAGGGTTTATGGCGCTAACATTTTAGGATGAAATACAGCTGGTTTCAAATTCCACTGTCAACTCAGAATCAAGCTAATTTCATGTGGTTTGGGGTTTTGCAACTACTTTTTTGCAGAGTACTTCTCAGGACTTTTTGTTCCAGAGACACCCTCTAGCCAAAAAAAAAAAAAAAGAGAGAGAAAAGAGAGAAAAAGAAGAAGGAGGAAAGAAAAGAAAAAGAAAAAGAAAAAATGAAATGAAATTTTACTCCAGCCCCAGCAGAAAACTTACTGGGCAGCATTACTGATTTTTGCCAGCAGAGGGCACCATTACACCTCCTTCCGTTCCTGAGGTCCCCAAAACTTCAGCAAACGCCTCAAAGAGGTTCTTTAGATCCTCAACGTGGACACACAATCTCTCTGATAAGAGAGTAGGGGGAACCGGCAAGAAAAAGACAGTGACACTTTCCAGAGGCAACAGCTTCTGCAGTTCTAACAGGCCGTCAGCGTCAGAACTTACTGTGGGCCTTCTCCTTGGGACAACTGAATTCTAAGACAGGATTTGGGCTGGGTTTCGGACTGGCTGGCCTCCCTTTGTTCCTGTCTCCTTCCTGAGCTGGATCTCCAATCCCCTCAGAAGTTCTTTTTCTGCTTAAATCAGTAAATAGGCAATTGATTAAGCCTAGCATGATAATAATAATAATTTTAAAAAGTCAGCTTTCCTCTTGAGGGCTAATATTCATTAAGTCTGAGACGTAAAGAACAGGAAGGTATTTGTATGCTTTCATGGCCGAGTTGGTAGGGGAAAGCAATGGACTTAATCCCTAGTTCCTGTTTGTCTTCGGTTTTTGTTTTCCCCTATGGGAATGGTCATTTGTGTCCTCTTTCTTTGAAGATTTATCATCTCCAGTTGCTCAATAATAACTAAGGGGTCAGCACTGCTAAATATCCGGATCGTATCATCCGTACTTAAAGGGATTGGGAATCCAAATTCACATGCGTTTGTATTATCTGTTTGGTATTCATAGTAACAACATGTACTTCGGTGGGTTAAGCCAGGGAGGTGGATCCGTTTACATGGCAAAAGAAACTGTTAGAACTAGAAGGAGGTTCTGAGAAATTTACACCCCCTGTCTCCCGACTCCGGACAAGAAGCGTCATCCATGATGTGATTTTTGTGCAGCAATTGACTTCTTTTTAAAATTATACTTGGCATAGGATAACATCAAAAGGTTTTTTCTGACCACGCATTTACTCAGTCATATAAGGAGATGGCCAGAGAACCGTGTGGGTGGCAATTTGGAAGTATTTCCATGCATAATCCTCCAAATAGCAAGCTTGTGTTCTAAAAGAAAGTATTCTGTTTTGAGTGCAGAATTTGGCCTTAATTTTCAGAGCGCTGTGTTTTTAGATTTCATCTCCTTTGCCCAAGAAAACACTTGGTGTTTTTGCTCGCACATTAAGGAAGTCTTTTGCCCCCACGGTCCTTATGTTCCAAGTTGAACTTTGGGTGAGGGGAAATCGGATCCCGTGTTTTGGGCACAAAATGACCATGGAAAGTATTTGCTGATTGATGCCGGCGAAGCATTAGCAAAGAATGCTGTCTCTTTAGATCTGATAAGCCCGAAACTCACAAAATTATACTTTATATGAATTTGTCTGAGTTTGAAACATACAAACCTGTTCCAGCTGTTACTCCCCAGCCCCGTGGATATAGGGTTGGATGAATTGCCCCTGAATTCACGCGGCAGAGAGCTGACCTTTCGTTCGGGTGCACACACGCGCATGGGCAAATGTCCTGTTTCACACAAGAAAACCTCTTAACGCCTCGCTTCGTCTTTGAGAAAAGACCAACCTCCTAATGCACTCCAATTGAATCATCCCTTTAAAAACAGCAATACGCACAGTATACAAAACAGAATATTATGCCTTGATTAGGACAAAAGTAGAACAGTAGTAAACGCTTTTTCTTTAGTCGTCATATTTTAATGATAGAATTTTGTTTTACTTACACAAAGCTTGGCGTTCTCTGTGTTATCACTAATTGCTTTGGTAATTTTTTTTTTTTCCTTTTGTCCGATGATATTGTTCCCTCATGTTAACATCTTGGCAGGCTCCTTGGATGTAAAATCTTTTCAAGCCCTACCAGACATGGCCTCATTTCCATTCCCTTTTTATTATGTTTGGAGTGACTTACTTTTATCCATGGCTATCTGGAAGCCTGAGCTACGGTTAAAAAAGCAATAACACTAATACAATGGAAACAAAACCAGGGTAGAGTGTTCCAGATTTGATTAACAAAAAGAGATTGCTCGCAGATTTTACAGAGGCTGTGCTAGCTCCGCGCACTATCAGCAACTGCCAACGAGGAGGTGTTCCTTTAGAAGAGGTGTGCTGGGCCCTCTCCCATTCAACTTTAACTGGGGCTTCACTTTAAGCTGTGCTCCAGGAAGACATGCTTCTTCCCAGGGCCCGGTCTGCTGGCCTGCCGGTGAACGTTTCTGCTTGGTTCTGGGTGCCCAAGGACTGTCCCCTTAGGAGGCTCTCCCTCACCCTTTCATCGCGTCTTCGTTTTCTTTTAAGAGTAGTCTTTTCAGGGGCGCCTGGGTGGCTCAGTCGGTAAGCGTCCGGCTTCGGTTCAGGTCACGATCTCACGGTTCGTGGGTTCGAGCCCCGCGTCGGGCTCTGTGCTGACGGCTCGGAGCCCGGAGCCTGCTTCGGATTCTGTCTCCCTCTCTCTCTGCCCCTCCCCTGTTCATGCTCTGCCTCTCTCTGTCTCTCAAAAATAAATAAACGTGAAAAAGTTTCCAAAAAAAAGAGTAGTCCTTCCCAAATGCAAAGAGAAAGCATCTCGCCATGGAGTGTGTAAGAGAGAACACTGCCAGCGGGTGCAGTTAGTTCCAAGTGCTCCAAGTATAGTGGTGCCCCTGGGAAGAATAAATGATTAAGCCAGGGAGACGCTGTAACAGTAACTGGAAACAGTGTGTTTTCTTTCCTCCGCATTCTGGATCCCCTCGTCGCAGGGCATGAAAATGCCAACATGATGACGTGTTTGTCAAAGCTTGCAATGGAGATGAGTGCAGAGGAGATAGGAGGAATTAACACGACGTGACTGAGCATGCCCAGGAAACAGCGGGAGAGGTGACCCACCGCCCCCCCCCACCGCCCGAAACTGACTGAATGTCAACGCTTCTGCTCCAAAGACCTTTGAACCATCTCAACTAGTGGGCTTTAAGCCTACATCTCCAATAGATCACGGGCTGCACAGGAAATGAGATGTTAAGTGAAAATCCCAGCCCAGATTTTCTATTTTTAGTGTAAATGGTTGTGTTGAAGGGAATATCTTGATTCGTTCTTGAGTTACCCAAACTGAAAACTTCCTTAGGAAATTCTCCCTCCCTCTTTCTCTATCTCTCCACCATTTTGTAGCTAAAGCAGTGGTTTGTTTTGTGTCGTTTTAGTATAGTTGGCATACAACGTTACATTGGTTTCAGGTGAGCGACTCTATACATTATGCTATGTTCACGACAAGTGTCGGTACCATCTGTCACCATACAATGCTAAGACAGTATCGTTGACTGTATTCCCCGTGTTGTCACCTTTCATCCCCGTGACATTCATTCCATAAATGAGAGTCTGTATCTCTCATTCCCCTTCACCCATTTTCCCCATCCCCTCCACCCCACTCCCCATCAACGGTTTTGAACTCGGACATATTATCAGCATTCCCTAGAAGACTTGGTAAAGCCCAATGAGCCCGTGGCCAGAATTTCGGATTCAGTCAGATCGGGGGCGAAGCCTCAGCATTTGCATTTTTTTAAATTTGTTTATGTTTATCTACGTTTTTTTAACATTTATTCACCTTTGAGAGACAGAGCGTGAGTGGGGGAAGGGCATATACAGAAGGAGACACAGAATCCCAAGCAGGCTCCAGACTCTGATCTGTCAGCACAGAGCCCGACACAGGGCTCGAACCCACGAGCCACGAGATCATGACCTGAGGCCAAGTCAGATGCTCAACCGGCTAAGCCACCCAGGCGTCCCTATGTTTATTTACTTTTGAGACAGAAATAGAGAGCACACGCATGAGTGGGGGAAGGGCAGAGAGAGAGGGAGACAAAGAATCCAAAGCAGGCTCCAGGCTCTGAGCTGTCAGCACAGAGCCCAATATGGGGCTCGAACTCAGGAACCTTGAGATCATGACCTGAGCTGAAGTCAGACACTTAACCAACTGAGCCACCCAGGTGCCCCCAGAATTTACATTTTTAACAAGTTGCCAGGTAATGCTGATGCTGCTGATCTGGGGACCACGCTTGGAGAACCACTGGGCTACAGGCTCATCAGATAGCAGTGTCTTATTCTTTCCAGGTTTTGTGGAAGATGTTGGCCAGTCCGAAGGAACTAATTTCAGCAGGAATCCTCCTGACCCCTCATCTGATCGTTAGAGAGAGCTTACAAAGGAAAGCAGTCCAAGTTTTCATGACTTCTTCTAGAACCCAAAGATGTATCCAATGGTTCCTCTTCATAGTTTCTTTCCTCAACTACTATCCTTAAGAAGAACTCAGATGTCGCTGAGGCACTACCCCATGTAGAAGTTCCGGTTGCAGAGATGAAGACTTCTACCCATGACCCAGGCTAGTGCGGAAGCTTGTTAAGATCTCGTGTTGCCATGGCTGATATGCTTGAAATGATTATTCAAATGTCAACTTTGAACCCAACAAGCTGAATTTGAAGTACGTTAAAGCAGGGTTTCTCAACCTTGGCACTATTGGCATCTAGGGCCAGTAATTCTTTGGGGTGGGAGGTTGTCTTAGGTATTACAGGACGTTTAGCAGCCTTCCCATCTCTGCTCACTAGATGCCAGACCCCAACCCCAGTTGTGACAACCAAAAATATTCCAAACATTGTCAAATGTCCCCCATAGGGCAAAATCAGCCTTGGTCAGGAACCACCGCATTCAATCGTTCACAAGGTCACTGACACGTAGAAAAGAATTACAAAGTACATTTATAAGAGCATGCTACCATAGTTCCCTTGAACTGCACTTTCAGCATTTGGCCAGCGCAAACCTTTCTACGCTGTCTGTTGCATCTTGACCCTTTGACTCACGAACTGGACCCTAACTTTTGTTCCTTCTCTTTCTGTCCAAGAGGGGAATACATGAAAAGAGAAGAAAACGACAACTGAAATACAGTTGACTCTTGAAGAACATGGGGGTTAGGGGCACTGACGGCCCACTCAGCTGAAAATCTGTGTATAATTTCTGACTCCCCTAAAGCTTAACCACTAATAGCCTAATGTTGACGGGAAACCTTATAGGTAACATAAACAGTCGATTAACACGTATTTTGAATGTTTTATGCGTATATACTGTATTCTTACAATGAGGTAAGCTAGAGGAAAGAAATGTTGTTAAGAAAATCATAAGGAAAAATACATTTACAATACTGTACTGTATTTATCCAAAAAAAAAAAAAAAAAAAGTCCATGTATAAGAGAACCCATACAGTTCAAACCTATGTTGTTCAAGAGTCAATTGTATTTCAGTTGTGGTTTTCTTCTCTTTTCGTGGGGTGCCTGGGTGGCTCAGTCGGTTGAGTATCTGACTTGATTTCAGCTCAGGCCATGATCCCAGGGTCCTGGGATCCAGCCCCGCATTAAGCTCTGCACTGAGCGTGGAGCCTGCTTAAAGATTCTCTTTCTCTTCCACTTTCGCTCTATCTCTCTGGAATAGAATAGAATAGAATAGAATAGAATAGAATAGAATAAATGAATCAATATGGCTGGGAGTATTTTAATCATGTTTCACATCACATCCATCTAAAGGTGTTTTATTAATTTATAATTATTGGACTGGTTTGTTTGCCTCTCGTAGTCACAGAAAAGGCCCAAACATTACAGGGGCTTGAAAGAAGTCCATTAATGATTTGAAACTTGTCAGACCATTCTGGGGCTAGGGTGACATCTAAAGTGCCTCTCACTAATTTAAAAGCTATTCGGGGGCTTTCTACTCACAACAATAAAGAAAACTCTCATTAATTGACTGTCACTTTCCTTGGCAAGAAGACTGTTGTTCATCCTGGCTTCTAAGAGCATCATGAGAATAGCTTGTTAATACAATAGAGAGTCAGACGAAAGGGAGGAAGGGCACTGGAATAACCCATGCGCTCCCGTCTCTCCACTTCTTTGGACCTGGGGTTAAGGGGTGGGGAGGTGTAGAGGAGGCACCATAGTACTGTCGCTGAGGAGGAAAAGCAGGAATAGCTGGGTAATGAATTCAACAGTCAGCCTGGAGATGGGACAGAGCTGGTAGTTCTGTCTCTCACAGTTATGATGACAATATTTCCAGAGCAAAATCAAGGAGCATGGTCTGACCCAAGAATTTGTGTTACTTCCAGATGTGAAAAGCATCTGGGAGAGGGGGTTTGGAAGTCAACATGTTGGAATTTTCCGTGATATTTACGTGGATTACATAAGAGGACAAAAGCAGAGAACATACAAAATCATGGCTCTCCCACACATGCTGGCTAATGTGATCAGAGACTTTGTGTCCACTGCCTGAACGCGGTAGTTTATGGATCAATGTTTGTCAGAGGGAGGGAGAGAGGAAGGAAGGAAGGAAGGAAGTTGAGAAATATGCCCTCTTCTCCTCCAAAGTAGGGAATGGCCTGGCTGGAAACTCTTAAAACAAGCTAATAGCTCTCGTATGGTTGGTGGGATTGCAAATAAATACAAGTTTTAAGGAAAGTAGTTCATCATCTGTATTAAAACCTCCCCCCCAAATTATGTCTTACTACCAATCAATTCTACATCTAGGAATTTATCCTAAGGAAGTAATTGGGCACATCTGCTAACATGAGTATAAAAAATGATTTTGATAATAATCTACATTTGAGCCAAAACATGGTAAATGATGTAAAGGACCAGCAAAAGCGGGTCCAAGGAATTAATGTTTGGTACAGCCATACAATGAAGTATTATATGGCCGTTAAAATATTAAAAGGGCAGATTATCATGTGATCTGCATAGAATAATCCCACTTAAAATATAGATTATATATTATATTAACAAAGGAAAAACTTGCACGGTAATTGCTACCAGTGGCTGACTCTGAAAGGTAGGCTGGCTCATAACTTGTTTTGATTTACTTCCCTGGATTTTCTAATAGTTCAGCAATGACCATGAATTACTTGAGTAATTTTTTAAAAAGAAAAAGTATTTTAAAAATGATTCCATCACAGGGCACCTGGCTGGCTCAGTCAGTACAGCATGGGACTCTTGATCTCAGGGTTGTGAGTTCGAGCCCCACGCTGGGCATAGAGCTTACTTTTAAATAAATAACAATAATAATTCAATCATGAGGTATCTACCTCATCCACTTATCCTGATCACTAACTGGTTTATATAGTAAGAGCCTTTCCTCAAGAGTTATTCTAAGGGACTCCTGCATTTTTAGATATGGCATTTCACTATACACGGGTTTTGGCTGCAAAGACATTATCGTTGCTCAATAACTAACGTACTTATTAATTTATTCAACTTATTAATGACATGATTATGAAATTTATGTAACTTATTAACTCTTACAATGCAATATGTCATCTTATCACTCCAGAAAGAGCAAAAAGTTGACTGCTTCTTAGTTTAGTGCAGCGTCGGGGCAAAATAAAGTCTGTGGACACATAAAATTGGTCAGACATTTCTACAAAGACGCAAATAATAGACTGCTTCATTCTTCTAAAGTACACAGCAGAAAATACTAGCTCCACTAGCTACCCAGACCCTTCACTGGCATACAGCTTTGGCTGTCTCCCAACCACCTCATCAGTGAACCCCACCTGAATTTCCTGCCCTAGGAATTCTCTCACTGCCAGCAACGAGTTCCCACACCTGTAATAACAATTGACCATGAATGTTGGACCGCCAGGTAGCTTCTTTCTCCAGAGGACTCCAGACACGTAATCTTCCCCAATGGTTAGACCCATAAATTCGGGGCAGTTAAATTGAGCTGTCTCATTTCGAAGTGAATAATCACTTTAAAAAAAAAAAAAAAGGAAAAATCGGCTGTCTTCCTCACTCCCCACATCCCACACACACTCCCTCCTCCAACTTTCTCCAGACTTTCTGACTTTTTCACTTCCTTTCCTGAAGTTTGCCTTTTGAATCAGGCTCGCTATTGCAGTTAAAGATGAGTGTACTGAGTTAGAACAAAATAAGAAAGTTTTACCTGGCTGTTACAACCTATCACAAGAGGATTACAGCTTCCAAAATGTCATGCCATCCAGAAATGTACAGGATTCCGAAGAAAGGACCCAGTGATGGTTAATAAATAGCATGTGAATTCTGTACCATGTAAGTGAATCCACTTGTATAAATTTGGACTCGAGTTTGAATTTCGGTGGGTGACAACGATGATGGTGGTCAGAATTTGCTAACTGCCTCTGGCTGCTTTCACTCAAATCATTTTCCTCCACTTTCAGAAACTTGTCAAGTCACCAAATTCTTTCTTAGACGAATGAACCAGAAAGGGCGAAACTCCCCTAACCTGCCTGCAGCCTGCTGTTCTGTCTTTCCCCGATATTAAAGACCCAGAACTCTACGTTACTGACCAGGCAGTTCATTGTGCCCTCGATACTTACTTTGTACAAAGGCGAGGTTCCTAGAAAGCTAAACCTTAAGGCTAACCTCAAAAAATTGCCATTTTGCCCGTCAGAATGGTCAGATATTGACAATTTCATCGTGATCAGCCTAAATATGTGAAAATAATTTTGATTCAACCGAAAAGGGTTTTTCACTGGCTCCAGGGAAAAGTCACTAGTTAAATACATTTTATTGTGAACGTTGGGGTAAAGTGTGGGCTCCCTTTGTAAATTTCACAATGACACCTGGATTTATCCCTCTGGTTCCATGTTCTGTTCATTAAAAGCAGGGCATATGTGTTGTCTGAGAAATAGCTAAGTGCAGAAAAGGACATCCGGTGGTGGTCCTCTGTTCGAAGTGAGGTTTGCAGGTTCTCACTCCCAGGTTGGCTTCGGAGAAGTCAGTCTTTTTAGTTGCACTTTCTTCTTGTTTCTCCCAGGAACATCGATTTTTCTCTCTAGTAAGAGTCAAGTGACCTAAGGAGAAATTGACCGGTCTGGGTTAGCTCAGACACCCTAGACTTCTCTGTTCATTTCCCTTTTTCTTTCTGACCTGCTGACCATCCTCCTGTGCTCCAAACCTCCATCAAGCTTGGAAGGAACTGACTACTTAAGAGTAGGAATTACTTTGCCATGATTTAATTACTTATTTTTCTACCTAACCAGTTTTTAAAAACATGAATTATTTATACATGCCTGAACCACCAGCCCACATTTCACCCCCGAAATAAAATTAATATCACAGAATATACATCTTAAAATAAATGTTAAATTCTTGACATAGAATGCCCAGGCATTCATATTTATGATTTGAATAAATACTAGAAAACAGAACCTAAGGTATTCATCTATATCAGTAAAATGACCAGATAATTTCTACCAACCATTGTCCCATTAGCTGATTTATGATTATATCTCTTTATTCAATAGTAAGGTCTTGACATTGAAAGATTCATTCATATAACTCTAGCAATACAGTGCATTTATTTAAACCACACTTGACTGGTGGTATATAAATAATCTCCCCCAAACCATATTGATTTCCCAAAGGGAATATTAAATGCTAAATAACTTCAAGATTGGAAGCAGTCCTGTCTCTGCCTTCATTTTTGATATAATCAAAACTGATGACATTGTAGCTAGCTTATTTTTAATAATTCACACATTGAGAGCAAAAGAAAATATTACACCATCGCTGGGGGACATGAACTTGTAGTGCATAGCACATTTGCCTTTTCTTAATGAATGATAACGGATTGACCACATCAGGATGTCTGCCAGGGGTTAAGAATGTGTCTATTCTTAATGGGGCTATAAATTAGCATGGTGTATTATTCTCCAGATATCAGATACTTACATAGCACAAAGTCTTTGGGAAGAATGTAGCTCACAAATCTCTCGTTGGTCTTCACAGAATCTTTATAAAGTATATAATATCCTGATTTTATAAACCAGAAAATTAGGCAATGTATGGCTCTTGGACAATGAAAATGATTTTGACCATATTGGCGAAGTATGGCTATATGTTCAAACAATTCTCTTTTTCCTCCTGGACACGTAGCTGGATTTCATTTCTACCCTCCCTTATAGCTGGCAGTAGTCATGAAGCTGAGTTCTTATCAACGGAAGAGCAGGATTCTGGTCACGGTCTGTAAAAAACCCCCCATTGCTATCTGTGTATTCTCCCTTTTCCCTTTTCAGTGGTGAAGGTGAAAATTCCAAACACCTAAAAGCAGAGCCGTAAGGTTGTTAGAGCCTGAGTCTCTGAGTCCCAATGTAGAGAGAAGCATCCCAGAAGTCCAGAATACCCAGGATCATCTATGTGGGACTGTTGTGTAATTTCTGGATTGCAACAGTTAACCTACCAGGACTAATCCACCAGCAACCTGAAAATATGTGATAAACCTGGAAACGTTGGACCCAGCAACCCTTGATTCTAGGTTCCCGAAAGTCATTGCTTTCCTTCCCCACCCAATTAGAGAAGTGTAATTAGCCCCCACTATGGTATTAGGCACTATGTCTTTATATCCCTTTAATATCGTTTGAAAGCATAGTAATTTATGGTACGCCCTGTTTTGGGTGAGTTGACTATAATACGTATTTCTATAGAGAAAATTTGATTGACTTCCTTTTCCGAAGTAGAGATGTTTCTACCAAGAAAGCTTTCTTTTTTTTTTTTTTTTTTTTAAGGAAAAGTGAGAGCACGGGAGAGGGGCAGAGGGAGAGGAAGAGAGAGAATCTTCAGCAGGCTCCACACTCAGCTCCGAGTCCAATGCAGGGTTTGATCCCACAACCCTGGGATCATGACCTGAGCTGAAATCAAGAGTCAGATGCTCAACGGACTGAGCCACCCAGGCGCCCCTTAAGCATGAGACCTTGATGTTGTATTCACAAGAGCAGTGTCTTATTCAGGGAAGTTTCCTCCCCAGAAGACATTTGACAATGTCTGGAGACATTGCCGGTTGTCACAAATTGAGGTGGGGGGAGGGGGTGCCATGCTACTGGCATCTAGTGGGTGGAGGCCAGGGACACCACGTCACATCCTACAGTGCACCACATGGCCGTCCAGAGCAAAGAGCTGTCCGGCTCCAAATGCCAACAGCACCGAAGCTGGGAAAGCCTGGTTAGGTTGTGGGATCCGGGAGGGTTAGCACCATGTCCGTGTTATCCACCGCTGTGTCTTCGGTAACCTGCACAGTGCCTGAAACATAATGAGCACTTAGTAATATTTGCCCAGTGAATAAATGCACTGAGTCCCTCCCAATTAGCAGTCAGTGGGCGGGGCCGTACTTGGCAGGATTTGGAGGAAAATCTTAGCTTCTCCTGCTCAGTAGGAAAGCGCTCTTAAGCAACTTCCCCTGCCTTTCTAGGTCTCAGTCTCCTCATCTGCAAAGTGGGGAGAATAATAGTTGCACCTTCACGGAGCAGCTGTAAAGATCAAATGAGATGAAGAACACAGAATGCTCAGCAAAGTGGCCAAGATGCCCTCAATAATCATTAACGTTGGTTAGTACCAAGAATAAAGGAACCACGGTTTCCTGTGCTTTTATGTTGTGCCAGGGGAAGGAGGTACACCATCTCATTTCATCCCCTCGACAATGTCCGTGGAGTAAGGCTTTTTGCTTCCGTGTCACAGGAGAGGAAACGGGGCTTTAGAGATGTCAAGCGACCTGCCCACAACAATGTGGGAATCATGAGGACCCAAAGCCCAGGCTCTCTCCATCACAACACACTGGCTTCTTTACAAAACTCCCCAGACTTCACTGCCTTCCATAAACTCAGAGGATGTGAAGGTGATCTCCTTCAGCTTTACAAAGCTCCTTTTGTGTGGTATTGACCATGTTCACTGAGCTAAGTGGCAACATCCCGCTTTCCGGAGTTTTTACCTAACGTATAATGTACCGTGGCCAACACATTCAGAAGGTTATCAAATCTTTGGTCCCATATTGTACCATTGCCTGAAAGTCAAAGTTGCAAATGTGAGATTTACTAGAAAAGAGAGATGCCTGTATTCAACTGTAACTTTGTGCCCACCCTGTTTTATCTACTGGGTTCTAAGTTTCTTTTCTGGTAATACCCGTTTCTTTTCTGGTAATACCCGACCCAGGGCTCCTAGCAAGTGTAGTATGGATGCCCCCGAGCAAACCTACTGCCATACTGCCTGGGAGCAGTCAAGTATCTTGCCTAGATCCAGTTTTCATGCCGTCTCAATTTTTAGGATGCAAAAAAGTCCCCCCTCCCCCGAGTGCTATGAAACGCACATTGATTTCATAGTAACAAAGGGATTTAATAAAGCCTCAAATTTCCTGTTAAAGCTTATCCAACATCCATCTAATGCTTAACAAGATTTAGCAAATTAAATTTAACAATGTTTTGAGAGTCAAAACAAAAAATTGTAAAGGAAAGGAGGCTAGGTGATTATAATCTTTCCTTTCTTTCTTCCTTTCTTTCTCTCAGCCATTGAGTTTAATATTTCTCGTCTCCTTTTTTTTTAGCAATATTTGTTGGTACAACGACATGTGGGCTCTGTTGTAACTTTTACTGATAATCACATGCTACGTCAGCTTGATGGAGTGTTGCGGGCTTCACAAAACCAAATCACAACAATTACAAGGGTCTGGAGGCTCATAAAGGCAGGGAGGCAGGGCTACTGGTGATGGCAGTGTTGGGAAGTGTTGGGAAGCCATTGTGGCCATTTCCTTGGACGCTTTGCTAATAGCCACCACATCGGGTAACAAAGTGATAGTCCCTGGACTCTCACTGAATGGTGTTTTTCTTTTCTTTTTTCCCTTTTTAAAAATTGTTTAAATGTTTATTTATTTTTGAAGGAGATAGAGACAGAATATGAGCAGGGGAGCGGCAGAGAGAGAGGGAGACACAGAATCTGAAGCGGGCTCCAGGCTCTGAGCCATCAGCACAGAGCCCGACGCGGAGCTCAAACTCACAAACTGAGATCATGACCTGAGCCGAAGTCAGACGCTTAACCGACTGAGCCACCCAGGTGCCCCGAAAGATGTTTTTCTTCAGAAAAAAACTCATAAGAAAATTTTGACCTGCTGATGACATAATTTGTAATAATATTTAATTTAAATAAATTAAAATTAAAATTAAATTAAATTAAATTAAATAATTTAAGCTTAGCACTAAATATACTTTTTAAATGTCACAATTAAGTAGAAGAACTACAGTAGAAATGGTTAGGAAAGACTCTGTGACCACTCCAGAAAGTGAGGTGGCAGATGGGAAGGTTACCGTGCCCAGTGGACAAGGTGCCAGGTGGAGAAAGGGGGCGGGCGAAATATTTCACTAGGCACTGGTTTGAAAGCATTCTGTTTACATTTTCTTTTCCCATAAGACTAACACCATGTGCTTCTGGTACAACTGGTCTTTCAACAAAAGTTATATTGCAACAGCTCCCCAAAATACATTTAAGAGATGTTTTGGCGATAGATTTGTTTTAGTGGCTTATGTTAGGATAAATCTCATTCCCGTTCCTCGGACCTCGGAGATGAAATAAACCTGGCATTTAGTCTGTATGTACTGATTTTAAAAGAAAATTTTAACATTTTTAACATTTTTTTAATATTTTATTTTTTTGAGAGAGAAAGAGCACAAGCAGGGGAAGGACAGAAGGGGGGGGGGAGAGAGAGAGAGAGAGAGAGAGAGAGAGAGAGAGAGAGAGAGAGAGAATCTCAAGCAGGCTCCACACTCAGCAGAGCCCGACACAGAACTCAATCCCACGACCCTGGGATCATGACCTGAGCCTATATTAAGAGTCAGACGTCTAACAAAGTGAGCCACTCAGGCACCCCTAATGAGTTCATTTTTAAGTAATCTCTATACCCGACGTGGGGCTGGAACGCACAACCCCAAGTTCAAGAGTCTCACATTGTGTGGACTGAGCCAACCAGGCTCCCTGAAAAAGGAACTACTTTGAACGCACCAAAAGGAAAGAAGAACTCATTACGGGCAAAGCTTATCTTATTTTAAACTGTCTTCTTCTCTTCTCCTTTCTTCTCCTTCTTACCCCCTCTCTCTCCCTTCTTCCCTCCAAGGTGAGCATGGTTGGGGTATTTGGTATAGGATGTAATAAAGGAATTTTAAGTAATTGCTTTTAGGCGGCTTTCTCAAAGCGTTATTCCAGATGTCCACACGCAGCGGGCCCCGTGTTCACATAAATTAAAGGAATACTTGAAAAAAGTTATACAGGTATCTTGATACAGGACATCTCAGAGGCTTTATGATGGCAAATTTCCTTGGTCTCCTGACATTCTTAATGGGAATCATCTCAAGGAAACATTCTTTCGAAGCTGCTGCGTTTGGCAAAACTTGTGAGGCAACTGTTTCTACCCTTCAGAGGTCTCTTCTCTCATATTCAGTCTAGACACAGAGGGTACCGGATCATTGTGCCTAAAATAGAGATGTAGTTATCGCTAAGCAAGCACATTGCTTTGCAACAGTGGTAGTTCCTAGTATATAATCACATATATAGAGGGTTATTTATTTTAGTTAGAATGAGTGTGTCACGTTTCTAACTCTCAGAAAAGGGAAAATCCAGATTTGATAGTACACGTGCACATATAACATTTAATATTATGTCAAGCGTTAGCAATGATTTTTATGCTGTTCTCTGCAAAGTTAACATTCTGGAGGCACTATTGTCTTTGTGAACTTCTTTGTAGGATACTTACATTCAACAGTTGAAACTGGTGAAAGCCAGAAAGGAGAATATAATTAACAAGTGGAATATGAAATGGTATAGCATCTTTTGGAAAAATAGTTGAGAAGTCACGGACCCAGGCATCAGAGTCCTTGTGGAATCATTTATTGATTCAACAGCTATTGATGAGAATTTTCCGTATGCCAGGCACCGGTCTAGGTGGCAGAGATAGAACCCTCAACAGAGAAAGAGAAAGAAGATGGCTGTCCTTGTGAAAGTTACATCTTGAGGAAGGCAATGTTGACGGGTAGACAATATAAAAATAAACGTATATGCTCTGTAGCAGTTAGAAGGTGGTCAGTGCAATGAAAAAGTTTAAAAGGAAGGGGTTTGGGGGAGGCTGCAGTTTTAAATATGGAGGTCAGGGGAGGCCTCACAGAAAGGAGACAATCGAGAAGATCTGAAGGAAAGTGGAAGACGAGGCAGATGTCTGGGGAAAGAGGGTTGCAAGTATCCCTTGCTGAATCTATTACTTTGGGCAGGTTATGTCTCCTACCTGAATCTTCTTCTTTAAAATGAGAACAAAGTGGGCACCTGGGTGGCTCAGTCAGTTAAGCATCCAACTTCAGCTTGGGTCATGATCTCGCGGCCCGTGAGTTTGAGCCCCGCATCGGGCTGTGTGTCTCCCTCTCTCTCCCTCTGCCCCTCCCCCATTCGTGCTCTGTCTCTCTCTCAAAAATAAACATTAAAAAATATTTTTTTAAAAAAGATTCTCTCTAACTCTGTCTCCCGCCCTGCCCCCCGCCCTTGCTTGCTCTCTTCTCTCTCTCTCTCTAAAATAAATTTAAAAATGAAAACAAATTAAAATGAGAACAAATTGTACCAAAGATTGTATTTATTCTGGGTGATCCACTGAGGTAGGATCCGTGAAAGCGTTCCATAATCTGTATTACCATTACCATTATACCATCATATTACTATTATGCTAATTACTGCTGTGGTGCTGATCAGGACTCTCCACCCTGCCCGGGGTTGCCCCTTAGGATCTAGGGGAGTTGGGCTAAAATCAGGATGTGCTAAAGAATCTGAAGTTCACCTTCCCTGCCGCCCTCATAGCCTCCAATACCCGGCTATCTCTCTCCCTGGCCCAACCTTCAGAGTGCTTTCGTTGCATAAGTTGGGAAGATCCTGAAGCATTTTCAGGGTAAGCAGATGGACAGAATCTCTGGAGATATGATTCACCCTGATGGCACTCTCCCTCAGAGTCATTAGTCTCTTCTCTTCACTGACAGGAGAAATGGTCCCAAGGTGAAGGGTGACACTGGTTTGAGGCTCATCAGGGCTATGGCAGGAGAAAAGGCTGAGCTGGAAAGGTTGTGGTGTCCTGATATGCTCTTCTTTTCTGCTTAGTGAGCTAAACTGTGCACAAGTAAGTGCTCTGATAGAGGGAATTCTGAAGACCGCAATCGCCAATAACTGTTTGCACATTAACTATTCAGTCCTTCCTTCCTTCCTTCCTTCCTTCCTTCCTTCCTTCCTTCCTTCCATCCCTCCTTTCTCTTCCCTTCCTTTCCCTACCATTCCCTTTCCTTCTTTTTCTCTTTTCTTCCTTCCCACCCCGTATGTTAAGCTTGGCCCTGGGCCCTAGGGATACGTACGTAAGACCTTATTACCCTTGTGCCTTCCAATCTAGAGGCAGAGACGGCCCCATATGTACTCATAGTCTAAAGTGAGTAGTACAGCTAGAGGGAGATGTCCCCAGAGGTGGGTGTTTAACATGCCAAGAAGAAAAGTGAACTTGTCGGTGGGAAAAAGGAGCAGGAGTTCCAGAGAAGGCAATATCATACCTGAGACTGAAAGGGCAGGTTTCCCCGGAAAGAAGGACAAATGTGAGGTGGGGAGCAGGTAGTTCTTTTCTTCAAGGCGGAAGGGTAAGCCAAGGTTTAAAGGTAAAAGTCAGTGTGAGATGTAGCATGTTCACACATATGCACATGCACACACACTGGAAGGAGGTAAGAACACACTATGAGCACTTTGGTGTCATCTCAGTGGAAATAAACACGGGGCGCCTGGGTGGCTCAGTCGGTTAAGCGTCTGACCCTTGGTTTCGACTCAGGTCATGATCTCATGATTCATGAGTTCGCACGCTAACAGCATGGAGCCTGGCTTGGGATTCTCTCTCCCGCTGACTCTCTGCCCCTCTTCTGCTTGTGCTGTCTCTGTCTCTCTCAAAATAAGGAAATAAACTTGAAAAAAAATTAAAATCGGGGTTGCCTGGGTGGCTCAGTCAGTTAAGCGTCGGACTTCAGCTCAAGTCATGATCTCACGGTTTACGAGTTCGAGCCCTACATCGGGCTCACTGCTGTCAACACAGAGCCCGCTTTGGATCCTCTGTCGCCCTCTCTCTCTGCTTCTCCCCTGCACGCGCATGCCTGTGTGTGCTCTCTCTCTCTCTCCCTCTCTCTCCGTCTCAAAAAAAAATAACATTAAAAGCATTTTTTTTTATTAAAATGAAGAGAAACAAACACAAGTCGCATCGGTTTTCATGCTAGGGATAATGCATATTTGAAAACACTAAGCTCTCCACAAATTATTCAGAGTCTTGGAATCTTAAAACAAGGTACAGTACATTATTTGTCAAAATGATCATCAATCTCTATCCATAATCTAATAGAACACCCTCATCCCAATTTTGCCGTATGTAAAAGAAAATGTTCACTGTCATCTAGGAAAAAAAAAAGTCAATCTTACATAGGCCAGAGTTCCTCAGTGAAGACTACTGTGTCGTTTCCCCTTTACTCAGTTTCCCTTTGAAAAGTGGAAAGACAAAGAATGCGTGTTAGTGGATTAGGTCCAAATCTGTCTAAAGTTTTGACAAGTCTGATTGCAGATTTGAGTCTTCTGAGGTTTTGACCTCATGATGCTACCAAACCGAACCAAAGTTTGGCCTGGGTTTTCATTTAAGGCAAATGGGGGACCGTGGGAGTGTTTCTTGGCATTTCGAAGCCCCTCTGTCTTCATTTTTTATAAAACAGCTTTATTGAGATATAATTTACATCCACAAAATGCACGCATTTTAGGTGTACAATTCAATAAGTTTAGGAAATTTACAGACCAGCTAATCTACTTTCTGTTTCTGTGAATTTGCCTTTTGTGGACATTTCCTATCCATGCAATCATACAATGTATGATCCTTTGTAGCTGGCTTCTTTCACTTAGAATAATGTTTTCAACGTTCATCGTGTTGTGTATTTCAGCAGTTCGCTCCTTTTCATTACTGAAGAATCTTCCATTGCATAGTTAGACGACATTTTATTTGTCTATTCACAAGTTGATGGACATTTAGGTTGTTTCTACTCTTTGGTCTTTCTTAATTTTCTTAAGTTTATTTATTTAATCTCCACACCCAATGTGGAGCTCGAACCCATGACCCCGAGATCAAGAGTCACATGCTCCCCCAACTGAGCTAACCAGGTGCTCCTGGTCTTTCTTATTTTTAAAATGAGAAAACTGTATTGGAAGAGAGTATTCAAAGCGCCTCTAAAATTCTTAGGCCACATCTAATTTTGTTTTGTGAATTGTCCATCACCTTTATTTTGCATTGCAAAAAGGATGTATTAAACATTGCCTTTGATGGCTAAAAAACTGACTCTAGATATAATGAATTTATGGTTATATCCTTATGTTTTGTTGTAACTTAGACCATATATGGTGGGAGCTAAGTATCACATTTAATTGTGTGGCTATTGCAAACCATACCGTTGCAGCAAGAAATAGCGATAATACTTAAAGACTAAAGGTGCTGATGTGATTTTGGGTTACTTTTCCTTCCCGAATCCCAGTGTACTTTGTGCTTGCTCCGGGAATCCTGTTGTAGTGATAAGTTTCCAACTAAAATACACTTGTACTACCAAGTTTTGTGTTGTTTGTCGTACTCGTCAGCTTGGGCTGCCATAATAAAATACCACAGACTGGGTGACTTAAACAGCAGAAATTTCCTTTCTCACAGTCCTGGAAGCAGGGAAGTCTAAGATCGAGATGCCGGCAGATTTGGTTTCGAGGGAAGGCTCTCTTCCTGATGTATAGACTTCTGCCTTCTCATTGTGGCCTGATGAGGCCTCTCTTCAGTGCATGGATGGATAGATAGATAGATAGATAGAGGGATGGATAGCTAGATAGATACAGGGATGTATGTATGGATGGATGGATAGATAGATAGATAGATAGATAGAAGTCCAAGTGAGAGAGCAAGCGCTTTCTGGTGTCTCTTTA
Source organism: Panthera uncia (assembly GCF_023721935.1). Classification (NCBI taxonomy): domain Eukaryota; kingdom Metazoa; phylum Chordata; class Mammalia; order Carnivora; family Felidae; genus Panthera; species Panthera uncia. The sequence continues at coordinate 6,929,607 of NC_064817.1, read as the reverse complement.
TAGGGACACTAACCCTATCGAGTCATCCCCCTACCCTACGACCTCAGTTTACCTTAATTACTTCCATAAAAGTCCTATCTCCAAATACAGTCACATTAGGGATCAGGGCTTCAATATATGAATTTGGAGGAGACAAAAACATTCAGTCCCTAACATTCATTAATTGAAGAAAACACTAAACTGCCCATTAAGGGTGCCCGGCTGGCTCAGTCGGTAGAGCATGTGACCCTTGATCTTGCGATGGTGAGTTCAAGCCCCATGTTGGGGGTAGAGTTTAATTGAAAACAAAAAAACTCTAGAAGAGTAAACTGATAGAATTTTTGACAACTAGCAACGAACTTTCCTGGTGGCTTAATGAATGTTGGGAGAGAATTTGTATTGTTGCAAACTTGAATTTGCCTTCCAAAAACACAGTGGTATTTATTCAACTTAGTCACGGATTCTGAAAACAGTGTACAATGAAAGACAAATAAGCAAGATAACTAAAATAGTTCTTGATGTATGTGTGATTTAAATCATTTCAAAGAACTTTTCATATGGGTCTTCTTCGCTTTAAATAATAAAACTATGCATTGAACTCAGTTTGAAGAAAATGTATCTTTCTGAACAGATTCTCCACAATTTTTGGAGACATACCACAATAAACATTCTTTTCAGAAAAACGATTTCAACTTAGGATTCTTGACAGCTTCATTTTCAGGCCGTCAGCTAAGATGAAAATTGAGCTGCCCGGAGAGAGTTGGCAAAGTAGTTTACTTGCTGTAATTAAAAAGGGGAAATTTCTAAACCACAGTCGTCTTCAATGCTAATGCGAACAACCAAATGTTATTTCCAGTGGATTTTTTTTTATTTCCTCATTCTTGGCAAGTTGGTACAGCTTTGTGCAGTTGGGAATCAGAAAGTTTTTCCCTGAGATAGAAATGCTCTTTGTGTTAAACACGTAGAGGTATAATTATCCTACACATTCACTGCACACGTTCAGTGCCGAAACCCAAGTTCAATAACTGCAAATTTGAACACTTAGCTTTACACCTTTAAAAAAATCATAGCAACTACATACTTCTGGCAGCATATTTCATGTGGTCAATGTTATTTACTTACACAATTGGAAAATGACTTGATTGCAACCATGTTGAAAATCTTTGCAAGGGTATGAACTTTTCTTTCATTGGATTTTTCTTTATGGGAATAGGTAACTTCATTTTGCGATTTTATTGGGTTCTGCTCAATGACACAATCCGGCCTAGGAGACATACTGGACAGATCTTGACGCAGAAAAAAAAAATGCAAGGATTTAGATTACAGATCCTTAGATGAACTGCTGTAATAAACAATCAACGTCCATTGGACTACAGTGCTAAAGTTAGTACATCGCTTGGGTATTGGGCACACAAATAAGTAAGTCATTGATAACTTCCAGATGTTTCACTCTTTCGGCTGCTGCCGTATCTCCTCCACTTTCCCCTTCTTCTTCTTTAAATGCAACAGTTTAAATTCTGAACTCCCCAAAGAAACTTTTCCAAGGGCTTCATTTCTAATGGACCAATCATGAAATGGCATCATTGTGTACTCGGGAAGAGACAATGGGGGCTGCAGGGGAAGCTGGGAAACTGGGGGAGGCCCGCTCCCTATTTTGTCCACCTAAGCATGCTAACAGGGTGTTTGGGCAGACTTTGGCCACTGCCTATTGTGTATATGTCAAAGTCTTACGCGAAGACGAAGATGCCTTGTGAATGGCTTCGCCATTTTTGCACGTCTCCATGGGTCCTATTTACCAGGCTTGAGATGTACGTGCAAGTAAAATCCTAACTCTGTTCTGGCTGAGATGGGAGGCCTGAGGAGGGATAACACTTTGGCACTAATGGGATTCACACTTTGTTAGAAAATAGCTTTGCTGCTCTAACCTTTGCTTGCATCAACAGCGGCTGCTTTAGAGCGAGTATTTGCTTTTCTTCTTGCCTGTGAGGTTACATTAATTTCTTTTTCCAGCTTAACGGTCTGCCTGTTCTGGATTTTACGTTTAAAAAAAAAAACCAAAGAGTTTCCAGCACTGCATTCTCAATGATTTGTGTTCAGGCTTGCAAATCACTCTTTAGCTGTCTAAAGAAATGATTTTTTTTGTCTTTGGAATTTCAAAGAAGTTTGTTTGTAGATGGCATTAAAAATAGAAGGCTAACGTCTACAGATTCATTTTTCCTCATTGATGGTGGGAGAGAACATTCCCGGTGCATGTGTAGACTTCGCATTATCACAGAGCATCCGTGACCTGGGTTTTCTTTTTTGTTTTCCTAATCGTTTAGTCAAAAATATTGATTCTCCTTTAATTCTCTCCATCCAAGGCAAATCTTGTTCTTTCCTTAAGAGAGCTCAAAGCTGCCTCCCTTCCTCGGTTATTTGAAATCCCACTTTCTTCATTGTAAAGAACTTCTGACAATTTTCGTTTTACCCCACCTCCCATACTCATGTTTTCCACAGTCCCTGATATATCAAATACGTCAAGTATAAGGAAAATTATAACAGTTTTTGCTGCATAAATTTACCTTTCAACTGCATTACAGTAAAACTTCACTGAAGCAGCAAGCTAGCCACTTTACCTAATCTACGGACAAGTGTCTCTCTAAAAACCGCGTGATGTTGGGTGAAAAGAGCCTGGCATGTTCTGAAACATATTCCAGGAGTATATTCGTGGCCATCAGACTTAAAGGCTCTGTGATGTCCAGAAAGCTATTTTGCCTCACAGAGACTGAGTGTCGTACTCAGAGGTAACCGCTCTGGGCAAAGACCAGCCACACCTATCAAAACAGGGCTGCAGAAAACAAATGACAGGTCCAGTGTGAGCCTCCGAGCTTAAGTCACGGGGCCAAGCTCCAAGCGCCAGCCTTCCATTTGCAATGGAGCCGCTTCTCAAAAGGGCAGCTCTTTGTAGACCGTGAGAAGGCAAATATATGGGGGAAACCAGTGGAGGGATGAGGGTTGTTTCAGTAAGGCTTCTTTATGCAGATTTCAGTCAGTCTCCAGTGATCAGAGTTGTCGCCTCCTCGTGACACGGGAACGTGGAGGGGGGACCCCTTCCTAAAGGGAAATTTATGGCCTGCCGTAAGGCAGATAGAGGAAGGTAGAGAGCTTTTTCTGTGTCTGCTGCTTCTCAGTTGCCTTCAGCTCAAAATAATCTTTATGCCACAGTGGCATATTTGGGGAGACTTCACATTCTGATCCCCTTTGATGGGTATATGCTGGTAGAAGTGGAAAGTGGGGACGCTGAGGATGTCGGTCCCCTCAGTAGTGAATGGCACCCCGATACCCTTTCTGAATCACATCTAGTTCAATATTCAAAATAGCATCCTCGTACCAATTCAGTGTACCTTACTATTAAATGTGTCCGCTCCGCCCAGAATTGTACACCTGTCAGGACATAAGCTATGCGTTTAAACGAGGTCTGGTTTTGAAAAACCAAGATGGGCCATTGTTTACGTGTTGTTTCATTCAAGGTGAACAGGAATCAGTGTCACCAGGCTCTCTCATTTCTCTGCCTGTTTTGGATGGGGCCACGGGATGGGGGCAGGACTCCCCACGTCAGAATGCCAACGTGTGACCAGAGCCTCCCCCGGAAATGGTCTTCCAGACTGAGGCTGGGATCTCAGCCTGCCCGAGAGGGTCACGCCTCAGTGGAAAATGGGCTCTGTCCATCGTTGTCCAACTTATTAGGAACATTTCAGAAAGACACGCATCACAGGTATGCACCATAGAGCATAGGAGTAAGAAACAGCTGGGAACACCCACAGCGATGCTTTGAAGCCGGTGTCCCTACCGATGCTGTATTTGAAGGGATGACTTCAGTGGTTCTCAAGAGGAGGACGAAGGCAAAGTCTGGACTCGGGTGTGGGTGCCGCTGCTAGCATCTGATGAGTAGAGTCCGAGGATCCCGCTAAACGTTTTGTACTGCGCCGGACAGGCCCCCACAGCGGAGAATGATCCGGCCCCAAAGGTCATTAGTGCCACGATGGTGAAAACCTGCTTTACATCACGGGGCACCACATGTCAGCGTGCAGCCACGCCCTGCCTCCCAACCTCGGCTCCGAAAACAAACCACCGCCACGGGACACCCGCAGACACCATGCCAGATATTTAGAAGGAGACCAAAGCCTTCCATCAATTCGCAGGAATCTTACGGGTTTTTAAACAAACACACTGCATCATCAGTAAAGATATTCGAGCTTTTCTTTTTTTTATTAGACTCCAACTGGATTCTTTTTATGGAGAAAAAAAAGTCATCAGTGATGAGTGGACGCAGGCAGTCCTGTATAAATCGTCCCCCCCCCCCCCGCCCACCCCGGTCTCCTGATTTTGAGAGCTCCCGCCGAAGAGAAACAATTCTCATCCCCTGATTCCCCTGCTCCAAGTTTCTTCGGGTTTCTCTCTGGGTTTCTTTTGGTTTTGTTTCGGCCGTAATTTGAGTTTAGGGAATGTCCCCTGAGGCAGTCTGGGATCCAGTCCTTTGAATGTTGATCCTTGGATGGATCAGTAAAGAGCCATTAAGGGCTGGCAGTGGTGTCCCTTTGTAGAAGAAAGTCAGCATTTTCTCCTGCTGTGAGGAGCCCTGTTAATCCATTGTTTCTATTTCTTGGAGGAAGTAGCAGATTTTTGTAACTGAAAAGCAAAACCACCTGGTAGATTTCTTTTACAAATAGGATGAATGGTACCGGGAGCCGGGGGATATCCCTGCCCCCTGTTCCTTGAAATGGACGGAGGTGTAGCGAACGTCCAAGAAAGTAAAGGTACAAGAGAATTGATCTGCTGATGACGTCTCAAAAAAACGGTTTTCCAAAGATCACTTGGGTTGATTATGGAGAAAGCCCAGCCTTCGGTTTGCCCCAGGCAGCGCAGTTTTGAGCCGCGCTGTACATGGGTGAAATTGTTGCTAGCGATTTCTTAGTCAGTGTGATTTTTGGATACGACACTGTCCTACAAACAAGTCCCACCCTAGCTTGCCAGGCCCTCCCTGGTCTAGAGCAGCACCATCCAATAGAAGTGTAATGCCAGACACACACGTAATTAGCATTTTTCAGGTAGCAAAATTATTAATGAATTAATTAGTTTTCAAAAATTGATTGTAATACGGGCACCTGGGTGGCTCAGTCGGTTAAGCGTCCAGCGTCAGCTCAGGTCGTGACTCGCGGTTCGTGAGTTCGAGTCCCGCATCCGGCTCTGCTCTGCGCTGCAGTGTGAATCACGCTGCAAGTGTGAATCCTGCTTGGGATTTTTTCTCTCTCTCTCTCTCTGCCCCTTCCCCCCATCTTTGTCTCTCTCTCTCGAAATAAATAAAACCTTTAAAAAATTGATTTCAACAATGTATTTGCTTTAACCCGACATCCAAGTTAGTATCATTTCAACATACAAGCAGTCTTTTAAAAATTATTAATGAGATATTTTACATTCTTTTCTCATACTAAGTTTTTGAACTCTGGTGTGTATTTTTCTATCTACAGCACCCCTCAGACTTGCTACATTCCAGATGATCAGTCATCACACGGAGCTGGTGGCTTTCATATTGGACAGCACAGCCTAGCCCCTGCATATTTTTCTAACCCTATTTTGTCACCCTCATTTCTACAACTCACATTTCAGCCCTGATGAGCTTTCACCTCTGTCGCCCCGAGTGTTGTTCTCTCTTAGTTCTTGGTCTTTGTACAGGACTCTCTCCCTGGACCGCTCTCCACCATCCCTCCCACCCTACCTGGTTAATTCCTATTTATTCTTCATGGAAGTTGGTTCTTCTAGAAAAAAAAAAAAAACTGTTGGGAAGGAAAAGCCTTTCCTCTACGTTCTTAGGTTTAGAGATTGGGGGAGGGGGGCGGGGAGCTGCACATTTCAACTGACAGACAGATGAGCAAGAGAACAGGCAGAGTCTGCTGGCATGTGCAATGCCCTTAAGGCTTGGTGGTGGGAAGGCTTGGTGATGAGTAACTCCAAGGGGTGGTTAGAATTTGGGGCTTATACCTAACTTAGGGGAAACAGTGGGGAGAAAAGACTCCTATGGGGGGGGGGTCTTTAGGCAAGCCGAATGGGCTTTTAGGAGAAAAAATGTTTATGATAATGCTTGCTTATGCAGGTACCAGTAACCTTTCTGTCTTCTCCATGACCATGAGGCTCCCCTGGAGGGGGGATTTCTGGTAGGTTTACCCTTGGTCTCTCTCCGAGGAGTAGAAGCCACTCGGAAGAGGGAATTTATGGCAGTCCTCATTGCCCAGAAGTTTCTGCTTTCAGTCAGATAAGGAAAGCGCCGAGAAAGACTTCCTTCCGCATCTGTTGAATCTCAGATGTCTTCAGCTTAAAATAATCTTTCTCCCGAGTCTGGAGTTCCAAGGGGATGCTCACAAAACCATAGAAGTTAGATTTTGCTGCGCCGTGCTAGAATGCCACTTGTACCTCTCATTCCGTAGTTCTTGTGCACTGTATTATTCCCTCAAGTTGAGGGGTTTTCCCCCAAATCGACTAAAACCCCTGGAAAACAGGGACACCATTCATTTCCTATACGTCAGTATCAACTCATCATCTAGGACAGTGGACCGGCACACAAGAGACACTTGATACGGATTTGTGGAACGAATCAACCAAACGCAAGTACTCTTGGAGGAGAGGACAAGTATATTTTTCTTCTACCTTTCTATGTCCACTAGTGGCTGGGGCCTCTGTAACAAAAGACAGAGTAACAAGAGAATAGCACACATTTAATATAAATTTCACGTGACCCAAGAGACTCCATAAAGAAACGAAGACCCAAAGAAATGGTTACGCCTGAGCGTTCTTATGGTACGTTTGATGAGCAGCTACACATACTGTTCGGCGATAAAAACCAATGGAGTCATGATCCATGTCACTACATGGATGATGTTCAAAAAGAGTGTGCTGTGTGATTCCATTGGTATTAACTGTCCAGAAAAGACAGATCTATAGAAACAGGAAGGAGTGGCCCGGGCCCGAGGAGAGGAACAGGGAGAAACTGCAAACTGGCACAGAGGTCTTGTTTGGATGATGGAAAGGTTCTAAAACTGACTTGTGGTGACGGATACAGAACTTGGTGAATTTACTAAAAGTCATTCAAAGTGGATAAATTTTATGATCTGTAAATGATCTCTCAATAGAGTTGTTAAAGATGAAAAATCATGACACTTTAAAAAAGACACGATGCGGGCTGCCTGGGTGGCTCAGTTGGTTGAGCGGCTGACTCTCGATTTCGGCTCAGGCCATGAGCTCACAGTTCCTGAGATCGAGCCCCCGGTCAGGCTCTGGGCTGACAGCAGGAAGTCGACTTGGGATTCTCTCTCTCCCTCTCTCTCTCTTGCCCTCCCACACTCACACATGCTCTCTCTCTCTCTAAGTAAACAAATAAACATTAAACAATATAGACATGAACATAAAACAGAATTCATTTCTGCACAAAGATTTATTCGACAAAGGTTTATTGAGTGTCTATTAGGTGCCCGTGGTATTTCTACTGGATGGCATCATATTTGCTCTTCTGTCAACTCAGCATTCACTGGCATTGGAATGTCCTTTCATGCCAATAAACATAGATCTGCTATATCCTTCTAATGCCTGCATAATTAAGAAAGATTATACTTCCCAAAATAGGGACAGCACCCTTTTTATTCACCCCCCACCCGCATCACTTTCTGAACCTTGTCATGCCCCACCAAGAGGAAGGATCTATGTCCCCTTACCCTGAACCTGGGTGAAGCTTTATGACTGCCTCAATCCACTAGAAGTGACACCATACGACTTCCAAGAGAGATCACAAAAGTTGATGGTTTTGGGGTGCCTGGGGGGCTCAGTCAGTTGAGCGTCTGACTTCAGCTCAGGTCATGATCTCACAGCTTGTGAGTTCAAGCCCCGCGTCGGGCTCTGTGCTGACAGCTCGGAGCCCGGAGCCTGCTTTGGATTCTGTGTCTCCTTCTCTCTCTGCCCCTCCCCTGCTCATGCTCTGTCCCTCTTTCTCAAAAATGAATACACGTTAACAAAATAAAATAAAATAAATAAAAGTGATAGCTTCTGCTTACCTTGGGACACTCAGCCTTGGAAGCCAGCCACCACATTATGAGGAAGCCCGTGACACATGGGAGAGGCTGTGTGTAGCTGTTCTAGCCAGCAGCCCCCAGCTAAGGTCTCAGGCAACAGCCAGCATCAACTGCCAACCATGTGATAAGTGAGTCTTCAGATGACTCCAACCTCCAAGCCGCAGCAACCGATGCCAAATAGAACCGAGGCAGCTGTCCCCACTGAGCCCTTCCAAAAACACAGATTTGTGAGAAAGATGCATGCGGCTTGTTTCCTAAGTCAGTAAATTTCCAGGTAGTTTGTTGCACAGCAGTAGATACCGGGAATAGCAATGTTCCTTTGAATGACCGCACTACACCTTTTATAGCGGACTCCTTACTTTTAGACGTTTCAGGCATTACTAGTGTTTTGATGTTGTTGTTGTTGTTGTTGTTGTTGTTGCTTTCCTAATATAAACATCACACACGTGCACACACGCATGCGTGCGTGTGTGTCTGTGTCTGTGTACGGGATGGTATGTGTAGCATTATTTCCTCAATATTATTCCCTAAAAGTAGTACAGGTCAAATGACATGCATATTTTAAGGGATTTTGATGCAAATCTGGGGCAATTCACTTTAATGCAGTTTAGAGGCTCACAGATATGTATGGTTTAGAAGTAGTTAAATTTAAAATACTTTGGGAGCATCTGGGTACCTCAGTCAGTTAAGCGTCTGACTTCGGTTCAGGTCACGATCTCACGGGTTCGAGCCCTGCGTCGGGCTCTGTGCTGACAGCTCGGAGCCTGGAGCCTGCTTCGGATTCCGTGTCTCCCTCTCTCTCTGCACGCCCCCCACTCGTGCTCTGTCTCTTCCTTTCTCTCAAAAACAAGTAAGCATTAAAAAAATAAAATGCTTTGGCAAAATCAGTCACTAGAGATTTGATAACTGAAAAGGAAAGATCATTGAGTATAGGAAAAAAAACTACTGATATTTCTATCGAAAAGAAATGCTGGCTTTTAAGTTAAAGGCAAATCCTTCAAATATTTAAATTAAGAAGAAAAAGTGATGATACAAACTTGAACTTTGAGGATCAGAGTTTCTTACTCAAGCCTGAATATGTATTTGTCGCATATAATCCCCAGATGGATTCCAGATACACTTAGTCACTTAATATACCACCCTTCATAGTAAGATAACTTTATTAGGTGGATTTTAATTGCTAGAACTGAAAGATATCTTCAAGTCTAGAAATTTCTAGACCTTTCTGAAGATTAAATAATTCTACTGCAGTGTGAAGACCTTGTCTTGGGTAGGGCTTTACCTCTGAGTCAATATTGTCAGCTGACCAGCCACAATGGCTTGACTGGTTGGAGAGGACAGACAAGTGCTGAGAGTTACCATGTGACCAGAGCTGATATAATTATAACCTAAAAATGGAGAAAACCTTAAGTGGAGAAAAGTTTAAAGACAATGTTTTTTTTTTTCTTTAAAAAAACATCCTTTTTTAATGTTTCTTTTTGAGACAGAGTGAGAGACAGAGTGTGAGCGGGGAGGGGCAGAGAGAGAGGGAGACACAGAATCCGAAGCAGGCTCCAGGCACTGAGCTGTCAGCACAGAGCCCGACGCGGGGCTCGAACCCACGAACTGCGAGATCATGACCTGAGCCGAAGTTGGACGCTCAACCGACTGAGCCACCCAGGAGCCCCTAAAGGCAACATTTTAATGTTAAGTTCTGCAAATTTATAGCGTCATGGCTATTCTGTTATTAATTGTCCTTACTAATTACGTATGTGTGTACCTGTCACCTTCCAATATAATAAGATTAATAATAATATCTTAGGTGGTATAGTAGTTTAGGGTTTACAAGGTGCTTCCATATTTGTTTTCCTTGTTTCATTTACGCTTCATAACAAGCCAAGGAGTCATCACTCTGTAGATGATGAAAGCAAATCCAGGGAAGCTAAATGATCAGAGACAACTAGGACTTGAACACAAGTACTCGGACCTCAACTTACCATCTTAGATGGTTTCTACCGTAAACGTAGGGACGTCTACCGCACCTTCTTACGACTGTCTCTTGCGTTGTGCTAAAACTCATCACACAGAGCAGGGAGCAGCAGCTTTTTTCTGTAAAAGGCCAGATAGTAAACATTTTTCACTCTGGAGGCCATGTGGTTCACCACTCAGCACAGGGACTCAGTTACACCACCATGGCTCGAAAGCAGCCATGGACAATATGCGATGAATGGGCATGGCCGTGTTCTCATAAAACTTGATTTACAAAAATAAGCCGAGGATCCTTCTGGACGTCAGGCCTTGATTTGCCAACCCCTGACATGAAAGAATGAGTAGACACAGAGGAGTCTTATGTCCACTTCTTCCCTTTCCACCCCATTCACTCCCTCTCCCTATAAGAAACTATTTTTGTTAGATTCTCGGTCACCCTTCCAGATTTCCTTTTTTTGGCAAATATAGGCACATGCGTATATAGGCTTCTAGTCTTCCCACTGCACTTTCCTCATCGATCTCCGCCCATGCCTTTCTCCGCACCTTGTTTTGGTTACCTGGGCATTCGTCCAGAGGGGGGCTCGGAGATGGGACATCCCTTTCCGCAGTTGCATCAGTCTACTGCTGGGCATCTGTGTCGTTTCTGTGATTTTGCTTGAATGTGTGACATGTTAGGCTTACGAGTCTGTGGATGGAAGGGTACAGGCATCTGTCAACTTACCACTTCCTGCCAAATTCCCTCCGTATTTGTGGCAGTATTTTGTACTTCCATCAGCAACCTGTGAGAGCACCTGTTTCCCCAGGGCCTCACCAATGGTGGTATGGGGCTGTGCCCTTGGATTTGGTCTACTCTGTCGGGCAAGAAACCATACCTTGGGATAGCTTTCATTTGCATTTTTGTTATTGCAAATGAGAAAGAACACCTTTCTGTATATTTCAGGATCAATTACACATCTCCTGTGTTGCATAACCATTGCCCATTTTTCGTTTGGGTGGTAGGCTTTTCTCTTTTCAAAGTTTAGGCGCTTGTGAAACATGAAGGAGATTAGCCCTCTGTCCCAGCTCACCATTTCCTTTTTTTTTTTAATGTTTATTTATTTAGAGAGAGAGAGATAGACAGCAAGCAGGGGAGGGGCAGAGAGAGAGAGGGAGACAGAGAATCCCAAGCAGGCTCCGCACTGTCAGCGCAGAGCCCGACCCAGGGCTCCAACTCACCGACCGTGAGATTGTGACCTGAGCTGAAACCAACACTTAACCGACTGAGCCACCCAGGCACCTCCCATCATTTCTTTTGACTTGGCTTATGCTATCTTTTTGCCATGTGAAAGTTTTTTATTTTTACGTAGATAGATTTATGGGTCATTCATCACTAGATAGATATCTTAAATAGATGTAGATGTGGATGTAGCTATAGATACCTTCTGGGTCCTTTCCTTTCCTTGTGCTAAACATCCAAAATGTAAGTGGGTGAAAAGGACAGAGGTGGTGATGAAAATCTTTAAGATATTAGGGCTTTTACTTGCAAGTAACTTTGTATTCGAAGTTCAAGTGGATTTCCCAAGTATTATCTTAAATGTTAAGATGGGTGGCACGGACTAGTGCAGAGAATAACTGAGACGCAGAAATGGGCAAAGAGGCCAAGGTTAATTCAAGAGCTATATGTCAGTAGATAATGAGGAGGAAAATGTGATATTCACTGAGTTCCAGTTAAATCTGAAAGTCTTTATACGGACACTTTATTTTTTTTAAGTTTATTTATTTTGAGAGAGAGTGCCAGTGGGGAAGGGGCAGAGAGAGAGAGAGAGAGAGGTAGAGAGAGAGGATCCCAAGCAGGCTCAACACCACCAGTGCAGAGCCCGACGCGGGGCTCTAACTCACGGACCGCGAGATGATGACCTGAGTAGAGGTTGGACGCTTAACCGCCCGAGCCACCCGGGGGAGCCCCTGTACAGACACTTTGAATATGGTGGCGGTTGCTCACGTGTAATTTTAATGCAAAATCTCTTAAATGGTGCACAACAGAAAGATAGTGGTGTCATCGTGCGAGGGTTTAATGTCGATATAAAAAGACAAGGAAAATGTCCCTTTTGTAGGTTTTACTATTCTGCTCTCAGGTACTAAACTCTTAGACTATTGAGTTCTGTGCTTTTGTTTTCTTCGGCCTGGATTCTCTGCCCACTACGTTTGGTACCCTGTCCTGCGTCCACAACCCCAGCAAAGCGGAATGGGAAAACTGAAGTCAGGCAGGACGGAGAAGTCATAGCATTTGCCGTGCGCCCCAGGTCCACGCTTGCCATGGAGATGTGGCATTGTCACCAAGCGGAGGCGGTTTTCTTTGGAGAGAGGGGAGTGTTAGGACGCGGTAGAGCTCGTGGTGTGAAGCGGATTCATTTTGTTTCAAAGGCCCAAATGGCACGCTGCCGAACAGAGACAGCAGCACAGCAGCGTTTCCTTAGAAATAATGACTCGGAGGCAAACAGCCCTCGTTGCAAAATGTAGAATCGGGCCATCTGCTTGTCTCCCCCTTGATTTATCTGTTCCGGGGCTTTAAATGATAGAAGCAAAAGGTAAGTCTTCTTTTCGAAACCTTGAGGGGAGAGGGGGGCATGCCACATTGATTCTGGCATGTGGGAAACACATATGAGGTATTTGTCTTCAGCGAGAGGGGGATTTGGATCCGGAAGGTGTGACTGTTGCTGTAAAATACAAGGGTGAAGCCTGTCCTCCGGGAAGATCAGGTAAACTGTAAATCTTAAAAAGGGTCGTGCCCCGCCGCTCAGCGAGGCGCTTGTGTTTGCCGGGGTTCCCCCCCCCCCCAAAAAAAAGAACTCTTGCGAAAACGGCCCTGTTCGGGACCTCTGAGCGAGCGTGCAGATCCCCGTTGTCATGTTTAATGATGCGCCTTTTCTTCGCGCTCCAGTCTCTCTGCACTTCGGGGGCAAATGAGCCCCCGGACAAACCTTCCGGCCGATTTCTGCGCAACTTGGGTGCACCGGTTCTGTCCCGGGAGGGAGTGTCGGGAGGTGAAGGTTTAGGCTGAGCCACCTTTCCCATCCCTGGGAGATACCGCCCGGGGCGCGGAGGGTACCCAGGGTACCGGCAAGCTCAGAATGCTGGTCCCCACGCCTGGCCAGGGAGCCGGCCCGGCCCGGGGTTTGGTACCGCGTGTCCCGCGGCGGAGGAGCGCAGGGGGCCGGATGCCTCCGTGAGGATCCGCCTGGCAGGGATCAATGCCCGCAAACACCCTCCGCCCCCCCCCTCCCTCCCGCTCCCCAGGAGAGGCGGTTCTGCACAAGTCATTCGGTGTGTGTGCCGGCTCTCCTTGCGAGGGGATTAGAGAATAGGAGAGTGCTTTGTGAGAAAGATCCTGAGAGGTTGCTGGGGAGAAACCAGGCAGAGGGAAGGAAGACTTCAGCTTTCTTGGTCCCCTCACCGAAGTGACTCTGAGACACCCAGGTCCCTGGCCTAGAGCGGCCGGGGGTGGGGGTTCTTTTCCTTCGTCTACCGTAGGAGAAACTGGTAAGGCTCATGTTGTTGTTGTTTTCCTACTGCTCTGAGATGCTACTCTAGTTGCTTTATTAAAGTATCCGTGTTGGAAGGAAGGGAGCTGGGTTGGCGATTCTGGGGACATCCTGCATTGTCTCTGCCTAACGCGTGAGAAAGGCGCCGTTTCCCCCGCACAAAGGGCTGGTAGCCATAGCGTCATTTTTACTTTTCCCAAACTTGATTAGCGTCACTTTGGAGCAACTGACTTAAACAAAGCATATGCGCACGCGGAAACCATACTCCATATACGAATGCACCTGGGTAATCGTATTTTTATATAGGATGATCATATTTTTAAAGGACTTCTATCTAAATTTGATTCATTTGGAGGTATAGCTGCATGGGGTGGGGGGGGGGGGATCGGGCCTTTCTGGAAAATCCCAAATCACCTGTTTTCCTATGAGAATGCACGTTTCACCTAGGGCTGTGTAACTAGGACTGTGCAGACCCACACCACTGCTAATAAACCCAGTGGCCCCCAAAGTAAGTTCCAGACGGCGTGAGATAAGGGGAGAGGGGTCCCACTAAAATGAGGAAAATGGAATTTTGAGTTAGTCGTGTAGAAGTATGTATTCTCTACTTGGTACTCAGCCAGCGTCCTCATTGGAAACAAGAAATGAGGAAGCCACCCCAGAGTCAGAAAGTTTAGGTGCCACGTCTCCTTCAGCGTTTTCAAGGACTCAGCTTGCCACACGTTACTCGGCACGTGTTATTCCCAAATATTCCATTTTGTTGTTTTTAGAATGAATTTTGGTATTTGTGTGGATATATTATACATATATATGCACACACACACACACACATACACGTATGTAAATACACACACTTTTGTTTTATATCTAGATATTTATATACATATTATCGATATCGATATCTATCTATCTGTACATACATCCTCTTATTGTACCTTGGGAAACTTAAGCAGGAATAGTTTAGAAATTTAGTTTGAGGCAAATTATTCTGCAAAGACTACCGAAGTCCTGAGTCGGACTAGGTATGGAGAAGATATGAGCAACAGACAGCTGCTGTCCCTGTGAGGGACAAATCCAGAAGCCTGTTCTCAGAGCTGAGAACCGAATTCCTGCGAACCCTGCCAGCCCCTCCCCCACCCCACAAGGAGTGGGTGGTCCTCCCTGCTGTCGTTGTCCCCCCCCCCCCAGAAAGTTTGGATGCCGCCTCATGTAGCTGGCTCTCTGCGCGTTGTTCCTTCTCATTAAAATAAAACCAGAAGCCATGCTCCATGCAAAGTTCTGATGGCAGGTGTTGAGTTTCTTAACTTAACGTATACCAAATCTTCCACTTACTATCATTCCAGTTGAATCTTTGCATCACGAAAACAACGATCGAGTCAAATGATTCAACACCAACCAGTTGCCCAGGTCTGCAGTTTTAACTTCAATTGAAATTAGGCCCAGAGAGCTTTTTCTACCTAATTCTGCAGTCTTCGATGACCTGATTATTAGAATATTCCAAAATTGAAAATGCGTGTCATTTATTTCGTTCGTAACAATCAACTCTCTTAAAAGGTATGTGGCTATTTACATAGCTTCTTTGCGCGCACGTGAACATGAACACTTGAAAAACACATACGCTCTTTCTTTACAATGAGTTCATCATTTGCCTGCGGATGCTTTACCAAAAAAAGGGGGGGGGGGGAGCCGATTCCCTTTCAATTTCAGTTTATTCTTCTACAACTGAAAATGTGAATTCAACCCAACAGTTTTATCTTTGCCTCTGGGAATTGCTTACGGAAGGCGGGCTGTTAATTTGGGGGTTCTGAGTGTGAAATAGCAGCTAATCAATTTATCTGCGGACTCCCGAGGACACCTGGGAGGTTTTCAAGTTCTGATCATTTCAGTCTCGAAGACTATTTACCTTCATAATATCCGAGCCTGAGAGCATCGGGTTTATTAGAATTGATTTTCTTTCCAGGTTGATCTTTTCAAATACCTCGGCGGGTTGTTTTTCACTACCGCCCTGTGAGATTTTTGTTCATCTGGCGTACATTTATTGAGTGGCCGGGTGTCACTGGTGTGGCCCACGTTTGCTGTGAGAGATGAAAACTCTATTTTGGTGCAGTTCCTCACAGAGACAGCCAAGGCTAGAAGGGAAAAGACCAACCTTTGCCGTTCTCGCAGTTGCCGGTGTGGTTTCGGCACTAACAGAAAATGCTCATTCTTCTGAATTATTGATACATTAAAGTCTATTACTGGCTACTTAGAACCTGGGAGTTGGGTTCATCCGTAATCCTCTCACACTGCACAAGACCTGCTGTGCGTTAGTCTCATCGCTGGGCATTTAAATAATTCAAAAATAAGATTTCTCATGAATTAATTTGGCCTTTGTACAAGTTCGGAAAATAAGGAGCAACACGTTTGAGCCAGCTTCAAATCTTTCCAGCTTATAAATGACTGTCCCTTCTCATGTTTTCCCTTGATATATTAGGTCTTTTCTGTCAGATGGTTTTGGTCATGTGCGTTTGCTTTGTTAAATGATATGTCACCATAATGTACATGACTCACGGTGCTATCAGTGGGAAAAGGGCATCATGGGAAAGAAATGAATGTTTCTTGAATTCGCCACGTAGCAGACACTGCCTTGGCCTCCTCACAAGCATGTTATTATTTAATCTTCTCAACGGCTCTGCAAAATGGGTATTATTAGGCCCATTTTAAAGATGAGGACACCGAAGCCCCGATGATTAAAGAATGAAATCATGTCGTGCAACTGCTAGGGTAGCCAACAAAAGAAAGCACTTTTTAGCCACGTCTGTATGGCCCTCTTAACACCCCCCCTCCCCCGTCTTTCTTCCCAGATCCCATATCAATTGATAATTCCCTACAGCTTATCTTAATGCTTCCAGAGAATCTCCCTTGACAGTTTCAGCCTGTTCCCTGAGTTCCTTTATGAGCTGACAGCGGACATAATGTAAGCAGGGATCGGACAGGTGCCGTACATGTTTATGTGTAGAAACTGCTTTTGGAACATCAAGACAGAAACAACATATTAGGTTAGAATAGAAACGCTCCAGTCTCCTCTCTTTGTATAGAGACGTGCGTTTCCATCCCCACTCGCCTGGCTTCCCGCCTCCAACAGGGAAGCAGAGGAAAGGACTGGGTTGTGGAAACCTCGGGAATGCATCCCCCCCCCCACCCCGCTTCGAAAGCTATTAGTTGAGAGAAAGGAAACAATGGCGCGGCATTAAGGAAGAAGACTTCTAAACGTATCGATGCGGGTCTGGCCCCTTCACAGCACAGCCATTGACTGACCTCAACACGTTTATTTAGTCGGCACTAGCTATCCAGTTGCCTGCGAATTGCTTTTCCATCACTGCTGTGACAAATTACCCAAAAGGAAGTGTCTTAAAACACTACATGTTTTTTACGCATTTTCCTACAGCCCTATCGGTCTGAAGCCCGAGATGGGTTTCAAACCGAGATGCCAGCCCGGCTGCGTTCCTTCTGGAGGCTCCAGGGGAGCATCTGTTCCTTCCTTTTCCAGTTTCTAGAGGCCGCCCACATTCCTTGGCTCATGGCCTCCACGTCACTCTCACGTCTGTCCATCGGCCCATCTCCTTCTCTGAGTCTGACTCTCCCGCCTCCTTCTCTCCCTTATAAAGATCCTTGGGATCACATTAGACCCACGAAGCTAATCCAAGAGAATCTTCCCCGCCCAACATCCTTAATAACAGCTGCCAAGTCCCATTTGCCACGTAACGTAACATGTTCACAAGGTTGGAGAATTAGAGCACAGACGTCTTTGGGGGGCCATTGTCCTGACCACCACACCTTTTAAAATATTTCTTTGTAAAAAAATTTTTTTAGTTTGTTTATTTTGAGAGAGAGAGAGAAAGAGAGCATGAGCAGGGGAGGGGCAGAGAGAGAGGGAGACAGAGAATCCCAAGCAGGCCCCAGGCTCCGAGCTGTCAGCACAGAGCCCCACGCGGGGCTCCGGCTCCCGAACCGTGGGATCGTGACCTGTGCCAAGATCAAGAGTCGTGGCTTAACCGACTGAGCCCCCCCGGGCGCCCCTATAATATTTACTGATTCCATGCTCTTGTGGGTAATTGGGAGCCACAGGAGGGTTTCAAGTGGAGAGGAGAAATAATCAGGTTCTCATGTTACCAAGCTTATGGAAAAAAACCCTCTAGAAATGGAGGCCCGACTAGGACACCAATGGGAATGTAGGAGAGAGGAGTTGAGAGCAAGCCACGTGGCAGTCTCTGAGAGGAGGGACAGAGGGAGGAGTCTGAGAGATATTAAAAAGAGTGCATTGGCAGGACAGCCGAGAGGAAAGACTCTGTGGCTTAGGTAACTTGGATGGATGATGGGGAGGGAGGGAGGGTAGGTGACACCGAGAAGGCGTGTGCACACTGCACTCAGAGCTGCGGCAGCAGTGGTGGCCAGAAACACCCCTTTGCTCACGTAGTTCAAAATCCGACCCTCTTAGGTAGATATTAAGTAGCATTATCAACCCATTGTTCAGATGAAGAAACTGAGGCAAAGAGAGGCTATTCAAGCCATTGGCAAGGGGGAAGGAAAGGATCGGAAGCCAAGTAGTCTGGCTGCGGGCTCCATGGGTTTAATTCTTACACTCTACTGCCTCGCTTAACAGCTCATTTTAATCTTATGGGATATTTAGTATGAGAACTATCTGTACATTTCAAGATGAACTGTGAAGTTTTCTGAGGCAAATTCCTATAGACTCCTGGCCATCGGCAGCGTGTTATTCACGATAAAAGAAAACATTCGTGTGGAGCACTGGACTGGGCGTAATGACAAAATAAAACAAATATCTTATTCCCCTGCTCTCTAAGAATTTATATCCACACAGAGAAACCCATATTGCAGCCAGAAAAAAGAGCTGATCAGAAATGAAATGGTTCCAAGGCCCTCTGGATAAATCCGAAGTGAGGGTGTAGTCCTTTTCTAAAAGGAGTGGGAGACGCAAAGCAGTGAGAAGGCCAAGACGGTCAGATGCAGGGGCATTACAGGTGTCCGTCAAATGACTCAGTGCTGGGTGCTTTCTGTCCATCCTCCCATTGAACCCTATGACAGTGCTATAAAACTCACTTTGTCTTATAGAAGGAGGACTCAACATAGAGACACGTGAAGTTCAGGAACCTGCCTGAGGTCACAGCATCATGATCGACAGAGCGAAATTTCAACCCCAGCATCTAGTTTCTCACTCAGCTACGTGTGCTTCAAGGACGTGGGTTCAATGTGCCAGGCAGAACCACCTTGACATAAAAGTTTCAAATGCCTCAGGAATCCTAAAATGATGTTTCTGTTTTTTAAGGTTCTGGTATTTTGCTATGGTTGTTCTTCATGGTCATTATCGTCGACTGGGCTGTTGGGTGGGGCTGTACTGTGTGCATGAGGATTTCAGTATCATTCAGTTGTAGTTGGTCTTTAAAAGAAAAGTCATCCTTACCAAGAAAGATATATGTACACTTCTTTTTAACATTCTCTTTTTATCTTCTTTGAGCTATTCTATAATCTTTGCAGAAATAATAATGTGCAATTACAGGACCTGTGCCGATGAGCTCTATCCATCATATATATGGAATATAGTAATGTAGTCATCATTCGGTAACAAATCATTAGGTAACAAATACCAAAGATATTATACATATGAATGCAATACTTTTTCTTTTTTTATAGCTAGGTCACTCAGAAGATATGAAAACTGGCCCCTTAACTTTGCTTCTTAATTGATGTGATAGAAAAATTTTGTTCTGGTTAACCTTTTCTACTGGACATTTATTTAACAAATAGTTATCTGGTATCCACTGTGTGTTGGGCATACATTTCATTTCATTTGCTCCTTGTGATATGTGTTAGAAAGACTCCTCCTTATAATCCGAGACTCTCAGAGAATGGCACGGCCAGACTTGAACTCCATTTGAACAGCAAACTAGGAGGGTTTGCTTACATCCCCTTGACCGAAGGCAGGCACATTTTGGAACCAATATTCCTATTTATCAAGATCATCTGCAGCTTTGAGACGCCTGGGGGGCTCAGTCGGTTGAGCGTCGACTCTTGCCTTCAGCTCAGGTCATGATCTTACGGTTCGTGAGTTCGAGCCCCATGTTGGGTTCTGCGCTGACAGTGCGGAGCCCGCTTGGGATTCTCTCTTTCTCCTTCTTTCTCCACCCTTCCGTCAATCTCTCTGTCTCTCAAAAATAAATAAATAGACTTAAAAAAAATCATCTGTGGGAATGCAAGCTGGTGCAGCCACTCTGGAAAACAGTATGGAGGTTCCTCAAAAAGCCAAAAATAGAACTACCCTACGACCCAGCAGTTGCACTGCTAGGCATTTATCCACGGGATACAGGTGTGCTGTTTCGAAGGGACACATGCACCCCCATGTTTATAGCAGCACTATCGACAATAGCCAAAGTATAGAAAGAGCCCAAATGTCCATCGATAGATGAATGGATAAAGAAGATGTGGCTTATATATACAATGGAGTATTCCTCGGCAATCAAAAACAATGAAATCTTGCCATTTGCAACTGTGTGGATGGAACTGGAGGGTATCATGCTAAGTGAAATGAGTCAGTCAGAGAAGGACAAAAATCATATGACTTCACTCATATGAGGACTTTAAGAGACAAAACAGATGAACATAAGGGAAGGGAAACACAAATAATATAAAAACAGGGCGGGGGACAAAACAGAAGAGACTCGTAAACATGGAGAACAAACTGAGGGTTACTGGAGGGGTTGTGGGAGGGGGGATGGGCTCAATGGGGAAGGGGCACTAAGGAATCTACTCCTGAAATCATTGTTGCGCTATATGCTAACTAATTTGGATGCAAATTTTAACAAAAAATAAAAAAAATCATCTGCAGCTTGGTTTCATGAGAGAGGATTTCAAAGCCATTCGTTGAAAAGATAACTCTCTGCAACTGTATCATTTGCCTCAAAGTGAGAATTCCAGGAAATGCGAGATTTATCCGATAGCTTGCTAGCCAATAGCTAGATTTACATTCAAGATGACATCTGTTCATGGGGCGCCTGGGTGGCTCAGTCGGTTAAGCGGCCGACTTCGGCTCAGGTCACGATCTCGCGGTCCGTGAGTTCGAGCCCCGCGTCAGGCTCTGTGCTGACAGCTCAGAGCCTGGAGCCCGCTTCAGATTCTGTGTCTCCCTCTCTCTCTGCCCCTCCCCTGTTCATGCTCTGTCTCTCTCTGTCTCAAAAATAAATAAACGTTAAAAAAAAAAATTTTTTAAGATGACATCTGTTCAGGCTTACACTCTGCTTGCATATGTGTTGGCAAAACACTTTCAGTGAACCTTCCCCACATTCTAACCCCACGTTGACTTCTCCCAAAACTCATGACAACAAGGGGACAGAGCTAGAATTATCATCCCAGAGTTTCTGACCCCGGGTTCAGTGCTTAGAGTAGGTCATGATTAGTTTTAATAGTAAATAATATATAATTGCTGACAGGTGCCTTTGGGCATTGGGAAATAGCATTTAAAATAACATTTTCAGTGATATATTGCCTACAGGAAGATGTCATCACGCAGGCTTAATAGCAATGCTTAAAGGTGAGAGCTCAGTGTCATATGGAAAGGGAAAATTTGCTCAGATTTTTCCCTCCACTAATGAAAAAAGAAGCTAAAACCCGGAGTGGAACCCTAAATAAATACAGTTATCGCTATGCCAATAAGATCTGCAAAGACAAATAACCTGAGGTCTCCAGCAAAAATTATCTTATTCAATAAGTTTCCATTGCAAAGTTTAGAAAGCCTCGGGTCACAGTAATGGCGTGCGACTCTCCCCTATAGAAGGTAACGCTCTATTGCCACTAATTCAAAGTACGGTGATCAACAAATTTAATTTTCATATACGTAGGTAACTTCAACTATATAGAGGCTTGAAACTACTGTAAACACAAGCTTCCTTTCTGAATCGTGTCCGTAACACCTCTCCTCTTGCCACGTGACGGCGAGAGCAAACATTCGAAAACTTCTTAGTCGTGCAAGGGAAACCTCCACCTTTGTTAATTATGTGAAATCTCTCTTGTTTGTAGTGCCCTGTGTAGACGCAAGAAAAGTGTGGGAAATTGGCACGTAATTGGGACATAATAGGCATTTAAGCCTTATATTTTCGTAACAAAACTGTCCTAAATTAAAATAAAAATGATGTGCAAATGAGATCTGTTTAGCTACATGAGGGCAGAAGGGCTGTAAAGATATCAGTACATATTAGAATAACATGAATAATTTATTTTCTGATGTAAGACCTAATAAAGACTTAATGATTACCCGTATGCCTTTAAATTTATGTGAGGTACACCAGGATGGTGGGCAAATACAGGCAGCTATCACCACTCTGTCTGAGATTCTGTGTGTAACTCTCCCTATGTTAGTGACTTTTTGGAAAGGGTCACAGAATGATGCAATGAATGGCTGCAAAGAAGTTTCTGTCCCAAGCTGCGCATTCGGTGAATTCTAGAGCTCAAGCTGCTTTTCTCTAAAACCCTGAAATAGGCTCTCTCGCTTCAGAATTGGACGAACCACTTTCTGATCTATCAATTCAATGATTTCAACGTCCTAAACTAATTTTGGTGAAGATTCCTACAAAGGGGCCTAGTTTCCTACAAAGATCGTTGGCCTGTTGCTTTTAATTCCATCTGAATGCGTGCTACGACAGGGTAGCGGTGCTAAATCCATAGCATCTGGGTTATTCTACATGGATGAGTTCCAGGGCTTTTGGTGATAGAACTAAAACCTCACAAGATGCTGTGTATCAGCAATGAAACAGTCTTTGAGAAGCTTTGGGGAAATTACTCCAGCCGCGAATTAATCCTTATGATTCTGGTCCTCCTTCCCCAATGCTAGATCTCTGCAAGGACGCCTCCCCCCCCCCCCAGCCCAGTTCATGGTGCTCTTATTAGAGGTGTAAAATTTCATAAACCTTCGGTAAAACATTATGAATTTGCTTTCTGTGCGCTACAACTGGTATTTTTTCCAGACGTGTATTTCCATAATTAAACATCCTAAAATACAAATCCCATTATTATTTGTTATGTCTAGTCAGTAATTAGACCTCAGCTGGTAGGGCAATTTCAGAACAGAGTTTACCAATTTACATACTAATCCAGCAGAGTCTGGTGGGACATGATTAGCATAGATTCAGTCAACATCTTAATTAGCCCTAATCCCAGCATGCACTCCGAGGTGCCTTACCCCACCCCCACCCCTGTGAGTCTTGTTTAGCTGACTTTTTTTCCTTAAAGAAATTCCCACTCTTCAACAGATATTTTCCAGTGCGCTTTTTCACAGATGAAATGGCTGTGTCTCAAAGTGGTATGCCAGGCGAGACATTTTGTGTCTTGAAATGTGACTAGAAATGTGAGAGATTTGGCCGGGCAAACGTTGTGTATGTGAGTCTGAAGTAAAAACCAAAGTACCCGAGTGTGTGGTGTGGAATGGTAGAATATAGCCACGCGCCCATCCTTCCCCCAGCTCCAGGTGGCAAGGTCTGTGAGCCACCCCGAGCCTATGGGAGTCTTAACCTCTTTTCTAAGACACCAGAGAAGGATATCCCTTATTCCCATCCACGGTCAGGAGCCCATCTCATTGTCTGCCATCTCTCGCGTCAAGAAATTCCTTGTACTTAATTAACTGAGTATTGTTAATATGTTGCATATTTAAGCCTTTTGCCCCTCTGTCCATCCGTAGTGGAAATGGAGAACAGGTGGCCACCTCACCCATGAAAGGCTCCTCATGTAGCTGAGGACCGTAGTGAAATGATCTCCAGAACCTTCTCCTCTTCAGGTTGAATTTTTCAGCTCCCTGACTCTCCTCTCAGGGCCCCTTCTTCAACCCTTTGATCTTCTTTGTGGGTTTGCTTCTTTGTGGGTTTTCTGTGAACTCCTTCCCGCCTCCCCACATCCCTCTTTAATCGTGGGGCTCAGAACTAGGGAGAGAACCTTTGAAATAGTTTGGCCAGATTTCCTCAGGAGCCCTTTCTAATACTTTAGTGTGCCTCCATATTCAACTGACTTTGAGAATCAGTGCTTGCTATTAGTTAGCTGAGTAGCTTTCTAAACCCCCCTCCCGTTTTTTAAAAACTTTGATTTGGGGGGCACCTGGGCAGCTCAGTCGGTTGAGCATCCGACTCTTGATTTCAGCTCAGATCATGATCTCACGGTTCATGAGTTCAAGCCCAGCATCCGGCTCTGCTCTGACAGTGTGGAGTCCACTTGGGATTCTCTCTCTCCCTCTCTCTGCCCCTCCCCCACTCCCTCTCTCCCTCTCCCTCTCCCTCTCTCCCTGAAAAAGAAAGAAAGAAACATTGTTAAAATTTTTGATATTCTATTTGTGTGCTATTCTATTTGTGTGCTATTCTATAACCTGATAGAGATTTCTTCGATTTGCTTTGCAATATTTTATTTCAGTTCGTCAAGGTTATTTTGTGTTTCGATGTCAGTTTGAGAATCTAGAAACCACTGGTAACTCCTGCTGAGGTTTGAAGCCATTCGCAAACTCAATTGGCATGATCAGTGAATTGCTGCACAAGCCAAGGACATGAAGCCCTCAGTGGGAACTGGGGTGATCCCGGGAGAGTATCCTTTGCTAACACCTTCAGCCCAAGGATTCATCTCTCTTGTCTTTTTTGTCCTTTGCCACCCTTACCCACTTTTGACCTTTGCCTCATGACAGACTCTCTCCCCATTTCACGCTCTCTTTTTTTTCTCTTTACTCATTGCTTCTTCCTCTTCGTTTCTTCCATTTTCACTCAACACCTGCCAGCCATCCCTGCTCGAAGCTGTTCCACAGCCCAAGCTCTGTGTGGTTGTCACAGTTGGGAGTGACACAGGGGAGACGATGGAATGAGAGAAACATCCCGCACAGTTCTCCCTTCTAGCTTGGTATTGGCTTAGCTGAAACCAGGCCACGTAGGTCACAGATAAGAACGAGTCAAAAAACACCTACTGATGGATATTGTAAGAATCAAGGCGAAGAAGAAGAAATGGCCGCCTCAACCCCAGCTGCCTAGCATTGCCAGTCCAGGAACCATGTACATCCCTCTCCCAGCATGCACCTTTCTGGCCACACAGAAAGAGCTAGCCAGACTGTTGCTGGTTTTGTGCATAAAAGAACCAATCCAACTCCCATCGACTGTTACTGCATTCGCCAGGGCCAAGCACGTGTGTTAAATTCCAGAAGGTGTCCCAGCTTGCCTTGAAAGCCAGGGTCCATATCAATCCCTGTCTAGAAACTTAAGAATCCTTGCGATTATGAAAGGTTTATTCATACCTCTTTGGAGATTTTTTTAAATAGCTGTGTGTCTGTGGGCAAGAAGCAGATGTGAGGACTTTTGCATGGATGTCTTCATAGCCAAGAATATCTCTTGCTGTTGAAAACTGTAAAGCTATAAAAAACAGTTCAAACTCCCAAAGTAGACATTCTGTTTGACTGGTTGGTTGATTTGGTTTGTTTTTTATTGTTGGCCAATTGAATTGTGTCTGTGCGTGCACGTTTGTTGCAAATGAAAATTTAAAATTTCCTTGCCAAAAGGTGGTTCACACTCCGGATGTAGAATCAAAAACCACATCCTTAATTCCCTTGTTTTCCTTTTTTCTTTAAAGTAGGCTCCACGCCCAACACAGGGCTTGAACTCACGACCCTGAGATCAAGAGTCACATGCTGTACCAACTGAGCCAGCCAGGCGCCCCCCCTCCTTGTTTTTCATTTTAATTCCTGATCACTTTTCTGAACTCATGGTGGAGCATATATACTCTCCCATGTTTCCACTGGCCAGACCCAGAAGTGTATAAGAGAAGGGACTGAAGTTTACTGATTACAGTAAATGACAGGAGTCATCAGAGTGACTTTGTCAGCTCAGATGAAGAAAAGGACTTTTTGGCGGGATGTGAAATGGTGCAGCCTCTTTGAAAACAGTCCAGCAGTTCCGGGGCACCTGGGTGGCTCAGTCCGTGGAACGTCCAACTTCAGCTGAGGTCTGATCTCACTGTTCGTGAGTTCAAGCCCCACGTCGGGCTCTCTGCTGACAGCTCAGAGCCTGGAGCCTATTTCAGATTCTGTGTCTCCCTCTCTCTCTCTCTCTGCCCCTCCCCCGCTCACACTGTCTCTCTCTCAAAAATAAATGAACATTTAAGAAAATGAATAAAAGCATCTGTATCTTTGACAGCAACAAAAAAAGACCCCATCTATATCTTTAGCAACAACAACAAAACAAGCCAACAAGTGGAGACAACCCAAATGTCCATCAACTGCTGAATGGATAAATAAAATGTACATCCATACAATGGAATATTATTCGGCAATAAAAAGGAACGAGGTACTCGTACATGCCTTAGTCACATATGATTCCATTTATATGAAATGTCTACATTAGGCAAATCCATAGAAACGGAAGAAAGATGAGTGGTTGTTGGGGCTGGGAGCAGAGGGTAATAGGAGTAGGGAGTGATTGCTAATGGATACAAGATTTTCTCTTACGGGTCATGAGACTATTCTCAAATGAGATTGTGGTGATCGTGGCACAATTCCATGAATATACAAAAAAAATGCTGACTTGTACATATTAAATGAGTGAATTATATGATAGGAGAATGGCATGTCAATGAAGCTATTGCAGAAGAAAACAGGTCAGTATACAGAAGGCAGTGTTCCTAGGTCATTCACCAAATGCTTTTATTTATTTTTTATTTTTTTTATTTTTTTAAAATTTTTTTTAATGTTTATTTATTTTTGAGACAGAGAGAGACACAGCATGAGCAGGGAGGGGGCAGAGAGAGAGGGAGACACAGAATGTGAAGCAGGCTCCAGGCTCCGAGCTGTCAGCACAGAGCCTGACGCGGGGCTCGAACTCACGGACTGCGAGATCATGACCCGAGCGGAAGTCGGACGCTTGACCGACTGAGCCACCCAGGCGCCCCCACCAAATGCTTTTAAAAAGAGGTAGCTGGGGCGCCTGGGTGGCGCAGTCGGTTAAGCGTCCGACTTCAGCCAGGTCACGATCTTGCGGTCCGTGAGTTCGAGCCCCGCGTCAGGCTCTGGGCTGATGGCTCGGAGCCTGGAGCCTGTTTCCGATTCTGTGTCTCCCTCTCTCTCTGCCCCTCCCCCGTTCATGCTCTGTCTCTCTCTGTCCCAAAAATTAAAAAAAAAAAAAAAAAAAAAAAAAACGTTGAAAAAAAAAAAAAGAGGTAGCTAACTCCTGTTATCATTTTGTTTTGTTTTGTTTTGTTTTGTTTCTTTTCCAAAGGTATTTTATTTCATTTCATTTCATTTCATTTCATTTCATTTTATTTTATTTTTTGAGAGAGAGAGAGAGTGAGCAGGGGAGGAGCAGAGAGAGAGGGACAGAGAGAGAATCCCAAGCAGGCTCCACACTGTCGGCACAGAGCCCGACACAGATCTTGAACCCACAAATTGTGAGATCATGACCTGTGCCAAAACCAAGAGCCGGACACTTCACCAACTGAGCCACCCAGACCCCCTTGTTCATATTTCTTGTTTTAATCTCTGAACTTGACTCATGAAGAGGAGGAATGCAAAATTCTGATTTTAGCCACTGTTTCAAAAAGAGAACAGGGCAGTTAAAGGAAGTGAGATCCAATGACGTAACCGGGTCTGTGGGAATTGTGAATACTGCTTTAAAGTCTCCCTTTTAAGTTTATTTATTTAATTTATTTACTGACTTACATTTAAGTCATCTCTACACCCAGTATGGGGCTCGCTTGAACTCACGACCCGAGATCAAGAGTCACCTTCCAATTAAGCCTGCCAGGTGCCCCTTCAAATCCCATGTTAATAATGACTGTAAGAGCATCTGAAGCAGTAACAGGAAATAGATCTCTCCTTTATAATTGTTTACAGAATGCTCTTCCGAATGAATTGAAAATGTGGGGTAAATAGAGTTTTTGTCGAGAAAGTTAACTCATTATCCAAAACCCCTCTGACTCCAGACACCGACACAAGGTGCTGGGAAGAATGTGGCACGTTTCTCTGGAATTGGAATTGTCGAAGCCTTGCGGAGACAACACATCCCTCTACGAGTTCGAAAAATCCATTTTTCTTCCGCATCAAACATAGATTTTTGCTCTAATTTTTTGTGTTTCGAAATAGTGTAAGACACACCAGAGGCTACAAAACTAGTACAGGGAGCTCCTGGGTACCCTTCATGCGGCTCCCCCCAGCGATAACATCCTTCATAAGCGCGCACAGTGTCAAAACCTGCAAAGCGCCATTGACACAGTTCTAGCAAAAGTCGATCTTCATATGGTGAACCTTCTCTTGGAAATTGGGCTACAAATTATCCCCGCTTTTCAAATCCCAAGTGTCACAATTGAAGCTATTTCCCCTAGATCAAGCTTTTATTAGTAAAGGATGTCATTTGACTCCCCGTGTAAACAAATGTTGCCCTAAGTGTTGGGTTTTTTTTTTTTAATTACAAGTATTGAAACCCAGATAATAGTGCACTCTAGCTTACATTTGTACCCGAAAATACTAATAAGCTCCGTTTCCAAATATATGACTATTTTTTTCAACTCTGCATTGCTTTTTAACAGCACTGCGATCATTAAATTAAATACTCATTGTTTCCTCAGAGGTGGCAGGCGTTATTAAAATGTATTCTGCATATTTTGTTTCTGTAATTACATCTAATCAGTGTGAATTGCTACTGTAGTAAAATACTTAATTAAAAACACATATTTGAGATATAAGCGGGAAAGAAAAGAGAAAGTCTCCTACCATGCCTCTAAGTGACAGAAACGGATAGAAAGTTGAAAGATTAGACAAGCCCAGCAGCCTGGAAACAAGAACGTGTTCTTAGGTAGAAAATGCAAAATTTGCATAGAATTATCCTGGCCTTAAAACCAAAGCAGGGGCTTCATCATTGCGTATTCTTTTTCCCCTGCGATTCTGAAAGACGTGGCGATCTCCTAAATGTCTCCAAAGACCAGTCCTCAGCACCCAGGGAGCGAGGCTTTCTGAGAGAAATGCCTTCCCATGCTGCGTAAATGGCATGTGTCAAGGGGGAAAGACCCCAGTGCTGTCGTGATTGAGCCTGGGGGCTGCTGTGGGCTCTCTCCTTTGTACCCTGATCATTTACATGACTTAAACACAACAATGTGCTCCATAGTCAATAAAACAAGACGCTTTGCCATGGCAACAGTTTCAGAATGTGGCACAGCTTCGGTGCCGTCCCCGAGACAGAGAAAAGTACCATAAAGAAACACTCCTTATGAATATGTTCAGAGATTTCTTTATCCCACTGGTACTCGTTGCAGATTCCACTGGGTTTGGGTTTTATTTCCGCAGCCCTTCTTGCCTTTGCTCTGTGAGAATGAGCTTTGTGTCGAGGTTGCGGACATGTCTGAGGGGTCAGAGGCTGGGAATACATACTTGGCTGTGATGGAAATGGAATTCTTGAGTGCACTCACAGAAAACTATTAACGCTCTCCAGGAAACCGTGTAAAACTCGGGAATGTAATGTACATCCCGAAGCCATTGTTGATTTCTTTGAAGGTATGTGATTAGTGGCCCTTTTGGTGTTTGCGCTTTTCACTTCTTTCTATCACATACCAATATGTGCCTATAATAGAACACACTTTGGAAAATCATAAGGAAATGAACTCCACACTCAATGCTGTTGTCCAGGAGACATAGCACATGTGTGATCACAGCTGCAATTAAGCTCCGATATTTTCCTCTTCTTTCAAGGTCATTTCTTGGCATGACAAAATTTTCCTAGGAAAGTCCCCCCCTCTTCTTCTTTTTTTTTCTTTCTTAGCAATAGTACTTGGTACAAGTTTGCATCTAACGCAGTTGTGCTGGTAAAATTTTCACCGAAGAAGGCAAATCAGAGAGGAGAACTGGATAAAGAATTTCAGTGTTTGGTTGCATATATTTTGGCTGTGCGCCATACAGTGGGTTTTACCTTTAAGACCAAACGAGAGAACTTTATCGTCGGTTGGCTCAGTAAGTAGGAAATTCCTTACCCGGACACATTTGTGCTTCTGCTGAAAGATGTGCCTGCTATGACATAGGCACTTCGTCCCTGGTCCTCATCTTTGTTCCCCTTGGTTGGTTTCTGGGAAGTAGCCATCCCTTAACCCCGGAGCTGCTTGTAGTGATAGATGAGACGCTGAATCTGTGCACCTGACTCCATCGTAATCTATAAATTAGTTATGAGCTGGTAATAAAAAATCCTAAATGTCCCTGCTTCTCGGGGCACCACAGACCCCAGGGATCGCCGAGCAATGAAAGATCAAACTGGACTCACCAGAGAAAACACGATTAATTATTTACACACTTCAGCATTTGACATTGGTCTCATTTGAATCAGGAGATGCTTTGTCTGCTCCATTGCTACATTGATTCGTGCTCTGAACGCTAGAAGTTTGGCCACGCAGGCTAAAGGGAGATGAATAGACAGTGGGTAATAAAAGGTGAGCTCTGAGTGTCAGATTTTATGCACACGTTCATGGCATTAAAGAAAGTAATGTTGCACGTCATAGCGATATTTTAAGGCCTTTTGGAAACGCAAAGATTGTATGTGGGTGCCGAGTGGAAGGGGTGGCGAAGCAATTAGAATTCTCTGATCTCAGGCCAGTGAAGGAAAATTCATTTAACCGGAACTGGAGGGAAGTCTCGAGGAACGACGCCTTCCACATGAAATCCCACCGGAGAAACTTCGGTGACACCGGAGAGGAGTGGCTCTAACTGATGTCTCTTGATGACTTTTCCATCCTCTACAGTGATTTCTCGAGCATAAACCGGCTGGTGAGTTTCATCGCAGAAACTTCTGGCTCCCTATCACAGGCATTTTACGCAGTAATGCCATCGTGGGCATAGGGATCCTCTAATAGTTGGCCGACTCAAAAGTCTGAGCAGGTACGATTCTTTTTGTGAACCTGGGAAAGAGAAATAATAATCTTCATTTTGTAAGTTGTCTAAATGTCAAGGCTTTTTACAGTGGAAGGGCTACCATTTGAATGCTGTGGATTGGGTGGGCCGCTGCTGAACAATGGGGCAATTTCATTAAGCTGAGCCAAGGCTAATTCTGAAGCAGTCCTAATACGTTTCCTATGAAGTAGAGAGACTTGATTCCCTCTCCTCCCTTTCATGCTTGAAGAATCTCAGAATCTTTAACAAAGCAACGCCTGCAATTCGGGCCGCAAGCAAAGGGAGCCCTCTTCAGATGGTCAGCATCGCCTCCCAAATGCCGCAATCACTTTCTGTCCTTAGCAAGGTCACCATCCAGAACGACTGAGGACTTTACCACGCTTTGCTAGAAGAGCCCTTTCCGCAATCAGTCCCGCCACCTTGACTGCTCGCTGTCCCAGAAGCTAAAGAGTAAATGTGTTCAGTATTTAATTCGTATGTACGAGTGAAGGCTCACCATTTTCTGGACCACACAGGATCCTCGTACAAGTCTTGCATCTGATCTCTGCTTTTGTACTAATTCCAACAAAGTCAATGAAGTCTGAAGGTATTTGGCAATAGAACTAACCAATTTCAACTCCGTGCTTTAGTCTATGATTCAAGCCAGTATTTCATAAATATTTGAACATGGCTATTGGAACACCGGGTTATCTTTTTAAGTTGTACTTTGCTAGTAGACAAAGAACCATATCAGAGTGTCATTCTCCCATAAAAATCTGCACAGTAATGTTTAAATAGCTCTCTATTAAAAGAAATCAAATTCCACAAGTTTATAGTTCTATGGACACGGGGCAAAGTGACTGACGCCCATGTTATAGACAAATGGAGTTATAGCCAAACATTCCCCTTATGTTCATCCTTGGTTCAGTGACTCTTCTATCAGGAAAATCACTCTGACTCTTGGACAGAGGGCAGATGGGGCTGCACGACCCGAGTGGCTGGTTCTGTTCGTTATCACATTGTCGTGCTCTTTTCCGCCCACACGGTTGCCGTCACCTTCATGGGGCCAGTTCCTATCCTTCAAGGCATCTGATAGGTGGGCTATTGTCTTTGTTTAGCTTCTCCTGGATATAGATCTTGAAACAAAATTTCAAGTGCAAGTAATTTATTTGGAGGGGAGAGAGAGGGGAGGCAAGGAGACCAATAAAGAATGTGTTGCCGAGTAACTTATCACTGTGGGCAATGGAGCCTAATCCTATTGGGGAACTCTGGGAGCCATACTCTTCCGAGGTATCCCTGTGATACCAAGTGAAAAGGTAGTCGGGGTATTTATACACCAACTCTGGTCAGTCACTGGATGAGGACTCTACAGGGTCATAGGTGGGAGGCTTTCATTTTCCAGCACCCCTTGCCTGCCCGTGCAAGCAAAGGTTGGCCCCGGTGCCAGAGAAAGCTCCCTGGCCCAAAGATGTAGAGGCCGCCAGTTGGATGTCAGGCCGCCAGGCAGAGAAATGGAAAGGCTTAAGGGAATATGAGTGGAACATTGGCCTGTCTGGTTCATACAGTTGGCAACCAGCTTCACTGTCTACCAACCTCAGAGGCAGCACACACACTCCACAAGTCCCTGTGATAACCTCGTCACTATTCTTCCACCAGGAAGGGACATCATTTCCTCATGACCTGTCTTAAAACATATTACCATCTACTTCTACTGTGGATATGAGAGCTCCTAGAGATTCACCTCGCTTCCCGGGCCCCGCTCTATCTCAGACAGAGGATAAAGCAGAAGATTAAGACTGTGGGAATCTGGGCCTAATGGGGAAACATATCCAGGGAGGGAGCTGGCTGTCAGCAGTTGACAGGTGGGTAGCTCTTCTATTTGGAGGAGAAAGTCTGCACAGAGAAGTGCAGAATGGTGGCAGTGGGTCCAGTGCTCAGTGACAGATGGAGAGTCACATCCTCGAGCAGTTGGCACGGAGAAGAGATAACAGGAAGTGGCAGGTATAGACCCTTGGCAAAGGCCACGGGAAGGGATCCAACCTGCAGGTGTCAGGCATGGAGAGAAGGGATGAGATGGCTTGTGATGACAGAGCATAGGTGGGCAATGGGACCATAGGGGCTGGAAGGACAAGATTGGGATTTAGGGACATGGTTTAAGTCACAGACTAAATTAATGGACAGGGCACCAAGTCAATGACGTGAGCACAGGAGGCCCTGCCATTTTAGTCAGGACTTCTTTTGGTTGTAAATGGCCAAAAAACTATTTTATTTTTAAGGGGAAAAAATGGAAAGTTTGTGTCGGGTGTATGTATGAGAAGGGTGTATCAGTTATCCAACGGTGCATAACAAGCCACCTGAAAACCTAGTAGCTTAAAACAACAATCATTAGCTCTTGATTCTACGGTCAGCAGTTAGCCGGACTCAGCTGAGTGAGTCTTCTGCTGGTTCACCTGGGGTCCCTCATGTGTCTGTAGTCAGCTGGCAGGTCATGGGGACTGGTTGGTCTAGGAAGCATCAGCTAAGATGCTTCTACATGGCCTCACTGATCTACGCTCTACGTGTGTCTGACCTTCCAGATGGCCAGCCTGGACCACGTCACATGTTAGTGGAAAAGTTCCCGACACCACCCAGGTGCCCCCAAACGTGTTTTCTCTATTTAAATTATATTTTCAAGGTAGAGGAAGTACATAAATAAATTTATTGTATAAAATAAGACTGATTTCCTTATGGTTGCTGCTATATTTCTATCTACGTATAACTGTAACTATAATAATGTCTCTATCTAGTTGCCCTAAAGATGCAGGGGGCCCAGCAGAAATTTATCTTCCCCAGAGCTATCGCTGCTAAGAATACTTTTTCTCTTCTCAAACCTTGTATATAAAACATGCTCTCCATACATATTCATTGTCTGATTGACCACAGAAATAATGCATAGATCTTTTTGACACTTCAGTAAGGAGTTTAGTTCATTGAAGCTGAAGAACGATCCTATTAAAATATTGCTAGAATCTTCTGCTATTCAAGTAGAGTGCTTGGCAGGAACAAATTACACGACATAAATTTTTTTTGGAAATTTTCTTTTGCATTCCTACGAGGCAAAACCTTTAAAAAGTATGGCTGGGAAGTATTTTCTTTTTCAACAATGACAAAATATTTTGGCACAAGTTCATAAAACTTATTTCTTTTCTTTTCTTTTTTTTTAGCCTCCATCAACCAAATAATTACATTTTGTTGTTTTCAAGTTTGGGGGAATTTTTCTGACAATTTCCTTTTACATATTTCAACTCTTGGCTTTTTCATTAGAAACACACTGCTTTCTTTTAGAAAGAGAAAGAAAGAAAGAAAGAAAGAAAGAAAGAAAGAAAGAAAGAAAGAAAGAGGAAGAAAGGGAGGAAGGGAGGGAGCGAGGAAGGAAGGAAGGAAGGAAGGAAGGAAGGAAGGAAGGAAGGAAGGAAGAAATGTAGGAGTGCCTGGCTGGCTCAGTCAGTAGAGCTTGTGACTCTTCATCTTGGGGTTGTGAGTTCAAGCCCCATGTTAGGCATGGTCCCTACTTTTAAAAAAAAGAGAGATGTAAGTTTTTATTTCTACCTTTTAAAAACATTTTTTTAAGATTTTATTTTTAAGTCATCTCTACACCCAATGTGGGACTTGAACTCAACCCGGAGATCAAGAGTCACACGCCCCACCGACTGAGCCAGCCAGGCGCCCCTATTTCTACCTTTGTTTAAGATTTTTTAAAGTTTATTTATTTTGAGAAGGGGAGTGGGGCAGAGAAAGAGGGAGAGAGAGAATCCCAAGCAAGCTCCACAGTGTCAACACAGAGCCCGACATAGAGCTTGATCTCATGAACTATGAGATCATGACCTAAGCCAAGATCAGGAGTCGGACACTTAACCGACTGAGCCACCCAGGTGCCCCTACCTTTTTGATCGATGATGTATATAAGAAAGTTTAATGCAAGCATCGACTTTCTCTCCAATTGTTGACAGCAAATATTTTCTGAGAAATGTGCTATGATGGTTTTTGCGTTAACGGTACCGAGTGCCGACAGTAGTGTTTTAGAGAGGGTTTTGGTTTTTGCACAGGAGTTGATTTCTAAGTCAGAGGGTAGGAATAAAAGACAAGACATGGGAATTACTGAATTGATCTTGCCTATGTTACCTTAGAGTCTAAACTAGTTAGTGCCTTCATGAAGCCTACATTTTGTTTATTGATTTACACATTCGAAGGGTATTATATAAAGCTAGGGGAACAACGAATACTCTGATGTACAAACTCACGGGCCAGCACGGCACATGGCATCTCTGTGGAAAGACTGTATGAAGCCAGGGGGCCTGGCCGGCCAGGGCCAAAGCAGGAAGTGGGGAGCAGTGAAGCACGCGTGTCTCCCTCCACAGATCTTCACTGAGCATTAACAACATGTCTAGCTCTAGTCTGGATGCTGAGGCTACAGGGTCAATTAAACGGGTGCCTGTCCTCATTTGGCTTATAGTCTAGCGTGAGGAGGCACACAACAAAGCTGTGAACGTCCAATATGTCAGAGAGACATATGACAGAGAGAGGAGCGAGGAGGTCATCTGTCACAGAAAGTGTATCTTCTGAAGACGATAACAGTTGAGCCGAGCCCTGAAGGAGGTGAGGGTGCAAATCATGCTGTTATCCTTGGCGGGGGGACAACCTCACGCAGAGGGAACAGCGAGTGCAAAGGCCCTGAGATGGAAGCTTGCGGTGTCTGTCGTAGACTTAGAGGGGCTCAGTGTGGGCCATGTGAGTCAGGGGAGACTGGAAGAAGAGGAGGTCTTGCGTGGATTTTGGCTTTTACTCGGTGTGACATGGGAGCCATTGAAGAGTTTTGAGCGGAGGAGTTTGAAAGGATCACAGCTTTTGAATAGGCTGGGGCGGGGCGCCCGACTTCGGCTCAGGTCACAAGCTCATGGTTCGCGGGTCTGAGCCCCGCGTCGGGCTCTGTGCCGACGGCTCGGAGCCCAGAGCCCGCTTCGGGTTCTGGGTCTCCCTCTCTCTCCGCCCCTCCCCTGCTTGCGCGCGCGTGCTCTCTCTCTCAAAAAAAATAAATACACATTAAAACAAAATTTAAATAGGCTGGGGAGGGGGTACAGGGTGATGCATGGTAGAGGCAGGCACGCCAGTTGGGCAGCTACAGCAGGAATGAAATGAAAAGATGGTGATGCTTGAAGCAGAGCAGTAGAACATAATGAGAGAGCATCAAATTCTGGTTGCTTTTTACAATTTTTTTATGTATTTATTTTATTTTTGAGACAGAGAGACAGAGTGCAAGTGGGGGAGGGACAGAGAGAGAGGGAGACACAGAGTCCGAAGCAGGCTCCAGGCTCTGAGCCGTCGGCACAGAGCCCGATGCAGGGCTCGAACTCAAGGACCGTGAGATCATGACCTGAGCCGAAGTCGGACGCTTCACCGACGGAGCCACCCAGGTGCCCCTCTGGTTGTTTGTTTTGTTTTTTTAAGTTTATTTTATTTAAGCAATCTCTACACCCAATGTGGGACTCGAATTCATGACCCTAAGATCAAGAGTTGCATGCTCTTCTGACTGAACCAGCCAGGAGCCCCTCTGGGTGTGTTTTAAAGGTGAGATTGATAGCATTTCCTGAGGAATCGGATGTTGGTCTGAGCATCTGGCTGTGTTTATGGCTGGCTCTGAAATGCCCATTTGCTTTCAGGGATGGTCGCATGTGCTTAAGAGGCTGGAGATGGGACCGACAGGAAGGAGCAAAGGTGTTCCAGTTGGTCTAGTCACAGTATTCAAATCTAACAACATGAAATGAATAGAACATCAAGCCTTCCATCAATAAACCAAGGGCAAAAAGGAAGAACTGTAGCTTAGCTGCCATGGGCAAAACCAGTTAGAGGGAGCAAGTTTATCATGAGTTCTGCTAAACCTAGTGTAATGTTACTTTGTAGTGCTAAATTTACAATATCTCACGGTGGGCTCGTTATTGCAGTATCTCATTTAGTTTCCACGCAAACTATAGAGCAGTTGGGGCTAAGAAACACAAAAGATCATGACGGGACATAAAAACAGGTCATATGAGAACACGTTAACTAGTTGGATGGAGAGCCCAGAAGCAAATGAACCAAGAAGCATAATGACTGTCTCCCTCTCTCTCTGCCCCTCCCCTGCTCATGCTATGTCTCTCTCTCTCAAAAATAAATAAACATTTTTTAAAAAATTAATTTTTTTCCACTAAGGTATCCCTATTAGCAGAGAGGTATGACCTTTTACCCCCAGGTGATGGGGAGTATAGTTTCCAGCGAACCTCCTCTGAAGTCTTTTGTTTTCATAATCTTATCTTAAACATGAATGCAGTTTCTGTGTTCTTCTCTACAGCCTGTCAGTTCATTTTAATATGTATTTTTTAAGTGTTTATTTATTTTTGAGAGAGAGGGGGAAAGTGCAAGTGGGGGAAGGGCAGAGAGAGAGAGGGAGGGAGACAGAGAATCGGTAGCGGGCTCCAGGCTCCGAGCTGTCAGCTCAGAGCCCGACGCGGGGCTCAAACTATGAACTGTGATATCACGGCCTGAGCCGAAGTCGGATGCCCAACCGACCGAGCCACCCAGGCGCCCCTTAATATGCATTTTTTTAAGTTATAAAGTGCAAACTATTACTGAAGGGGACTATTTCTTTTAAATCTTCCAGTGAGGTGGATCTATTAGGATTAAATGTTCAAAAACTATTATTTTCATTGTCAAGCTATATCAAATCAATCCATTCATATTTAAGCCCTGTTTCAAGTGAAATACAAAATCAAAATGCAATTGCCAATATACATTCTTTTTCGTCGAGCTAAAGTTTTAAGATAATGCCCTACATTAAGTCACATTACAAAATGATCATGCCGGCCAGGGTGCTTTGGAAAATGCCGGAGACTTCTTTATCTTTTAGGTGCCTCGTAGAGAAATTATTTTCGGGACTTTTTTTACTTAGATGAAAACAAATGGTAACGGTCGTTGTGGCTGCTTACAAAAAGAAGGTGTCGTAAACACGATAGGGCTTGGAGAACGAAAACCGTGTTGACGTCAGCAGGCACACGCGTTTTACTTACTCACATCTCGTCATGTGATCCAACCGGAAGGAGGGGTGATTTCCTCGGGCATTTTCCCATAAACCACGCATCTTCCTTTAAACCAGCCCTGCCAGCCGGAATGGAAATGCGGAAAGTGTGTTAAAAGCTGCAGGAGAAGATGAGATGTCTAGGCCGTCCTTGGGAAAAGGCGGAAAAAATGGATGCACCTATGGACGTAATTTTCTTTACAGCCATTCTCTGTCGTAGGCGTTTAGACAAAAATAATAGCCGTTCAGAGGGGTAGACTTTCTCCACAAGGGGTAGCTGCTTTGCTTCCCTGGGGAGATTTTCTCCACGGATCTTGCAAGCTGTATCGGATATTTTAAAGCCATTTCCTCATACTTATTTTAACATAGATTCTGGGGTAGCTTTCTTAATTCTTCATTTTCCCCTTCCTTGTTGTTGTTTATTTATGTATTTATGTTTTGGCCTTCATTTTTAAATGGAGGGTAGGAAACATGAGTGAGAGGAGATCATTGTAAATTTAAGCACACTTATTAAATATTTTAAGAAAATAAAACCGTTCAGTGTCCATCTAGTGGCCAATATGAAGACTTGGTCTCCAGCCTCGGAAATGTGACGGTAATATGACACGGAGCTGGCAGGAAGATCACGTGGGATATTAGAAGGAAGCAGGCCGCAAGGGGATTGCGTGACTTTTCCCACAGCCCAGAATTCAGTCACGTGATTGAAACCTATTCACGTGGGAAACTGGGAAATAATGGTCTTCCTGTGTGTGCAGGAAGAAAAACAAAACGTAACAGGATTTGGTGGCCCTGTAGCATTGTCTCTGCCCTAACAGCCTCCTCATGTATAATCAAACAGTCAGCAATAATTAGTATCTGCTTTCTACGCACTTCACCGTCTCAATGAGGTAGATATACTTTGGATTCTATTTTGCAGCTGAGAAAATCGAAGATCAGATCTGTTAAGGGGCTTTTCTCTCCCTGAATCACTCACTCACCTTATCCTCTCGGTCTGACATGAATTCGCTTGTGCGCAATGTGAAACTGGGCTCGTGGATGCGTTGGTAAACGTTTCAAGGTACCGTAATTCAGCTTTTGGGATTGCATGTTTCAGCTGGCTACTTTGGGGGGCTTGAGCAACGCAGATTTGCCTGTTTTGAAAATCTCACCCGCGCACATTAAAACGCAGTTAGTTCCGGGATTGATGACGTCCTTAGCGTAACAGTGTCATCAGCAATCCTCGTGTGTCTCAGGTTCCCACTCTGCCATTCTCACTGAGCCAGCTTCCATCAGCAAGTGGCTGGAAGATGGTTGCCATAGCTCCAGGCATCACCCCCTCGCTCCCCCCATACCGGAAGGCAAGGAGTGGCTTTCTTACTCGCGCACCCCCCTTTTCTTCCTTTTAATCAGGTATTAAAACCTTTTTTTTTTAGAACACTACTAGCAGACTTCTTTTACTATCTCATTGGTCAGAAGCGATTTGCGTGCCCATGCCTGAGCCAATCACTGACAAAAGTCGTGGAACGACCCTGACAATCCCAGTTAACTCCTTTAGACTCCCATGAGAGCATACCTCCCGGCCCTAGACCTGATAAAACTTGGAGGACAGTGCTGTTAGCAAAGATGAGGGGGTGATGGCTACCAGGGCAGTCGACCAGCAGTGTCTGCCCGATACAATCTCACCTCTTAATAAGCGTAAGAAATGAGCCAGAGAATGAGAAACACAAGAGGGTCACCTGACTGGCTCAGTTGGTTGAGCGCCCGACTCTTGACGTCGGCTCCAGTCGTGACCTCACGGTCCATGAGATCGAGCCCTGCATCGGGCTCTGTGCTGACAGCCTGGAGCCTGCTTGGGATTCTCTCTCTCCCTCTCTCTCTCTGTGCCCCTCCGTCACTCACGTGTGCATTCTCTCCCTCCCTTTCTCTCTCTCAAAATAAATAAACTTAAAAAAAAATGAGAAACACTAGAGCAAGAGTTTGAATGAAAGGAGTTTGGGAATTATTTAATTCAACCCTTACTTTACAGGTGGACAGACTGAGCCTCAAACAGCTACCTAAGGGTAGAGGTAGGACTAAAAGTGAATCTTCTGCTGGCCAGTTTAGTCTCCATCTGGTCATATCATTATTTAATAGGCAATAGTCTATCGATCACAATACAATGATGCATTGTGCTTGCTCCTCTGGGTTTGGGTTTCCACCCAATGAACTAGGAACTCACTTTTCAAGGGAAAAGAGCATCTTACCAAGCTTTGATCTCCAGTGTGGAGCATGGTGTCCTACGTGCAAGAACAGCAGACTTCACATTTCTACAGTGTTAATGATCGATTGCATCTAATTCTTACTCTAACCTACAGGTAGGTGAAGAAACTGAAGCCCAGGCCTCCCCAAAGTCACATAGTCCCCGAGGCACTGTAACAATAGGATAGCTACAGGGGTGCTGGGGCAGCTCAGTTGGTCAGGCGTCCGACTTTGGCTCAGGTCATGATCCCGTAGTTCGTGAGTCCGAGTGCCGCGTCGGGCTCCGTGCTGACAGCTCAGGGCCCGGAGCCTGCCTCGGATTCTGTGTCTCCCCCTCTCTCTCTGCCCCTCCCCCACTTGTACTCTGTCTCTTTCTCAACAACAATGTTGTTGCGGCTCGGGTGTCCATGTATGAAATCTTTAAAAACTGAGTTTATGGCAGTGGCATTTCGTGTCCTTCTGCCAGAGGTGAAGCTAAAAACAATGAGGACTAGGATAGTCAGAGCCTGTGGCTTGGAGATTAGTGAGGAATTCTGTTCAATACTTTTTCATAAAGATGATAGGCACCCAGCGATGTGTACAAGATGAAAGGAGGATTCAATTTTGACGACTGGAGGAAATCCCTAAAATGAGGAATGAAACATGGGCTGAGTGACTTGTGGTAGTTTTGCTTCTCTTTTACGTACATATCAGACCATTCGAACGCTCGATGATTTCACCCGGGACCCACACTTGAATGGCAATGACTGCATTTTCCATGGTTACCCGCACAAAGGGTTGGAGCTGTCTGAGCAGGCTCGCTACATGCTTTGGACACATAGAATCAGCTGTATCCTTAAGATCAAAACTACCCCAAATTATCACCTATCTCTTTGTTTTTGGTACCGTGAATGAGTATACGCCTTTCATTCTTCCATTTCCAAGTTCTCATTTGTTACCGTTCAGGTTCAGGGGTCTGACAGAAGGTTTTAGCACTTTTTTTTTACATCAACCCTTCTAGAGTCTAATTCTCCGCTTGAAGTTAGCATTAAAAGACGCATGACACTCCTGGGGCACCAGGGTGGCTCAGTCGGTTGAGTGTCCGACTTGGGCTCAGGTCACGATCTCACAGTTCATGAGTTCGAGCCCCGCGTTGGGCTCTGTGCAGTCAGTGTGGAGCCCGCTTTGGATCCTTTGTCCCCCTCTCTCTGCTCCTCCCCTGCTCACACTCTGTCTCTCAAAAGTAAATTGATATTGGGGCGCCTGGGTGGCTCAGTTGAGCGTCCGACTTCGGCTCAGGTCATGATCTCATGGCTTGTGAGTTCGGACCCCGCGTCGGGCTCTGTGCTGACGGCTCGGAGCCTGGAGCCTCTTCAGATTCTTTGTCTTTCTCTCTCTCTGCCCCTCCCCCGCTCACACTCTGTCTCTCAAAAAAAAAAATAAACATTAAAAAAATTTTTTTAAGTAGATATTAGAAAAGATAATAAAATGAAATTAAAAAAATAAATAAAGAGCAAAGGTTCCTGTGCTACCCACCTCCCAGCATGTTGTTGACATTGAAGGGTGGGGGTGAGATGGGGCGATCACCAGGCCAAGGTTAGGTCATCCGTGTACCTTGTCCGACAGTCTCCTGCCAGCATCACAGTGAGAGACGCGGCCTCTAGTAGTTACCTATTAGAGCCTCCATGAAGACATTGTTCAAATCGTGCAGAAGAGATAGCCTTCTTTTCATTTCTCTAAGCCTATTCCCACACCTTGTTCTGCAAAAGGCCTGCAGGAAACGGCTACGCGGAAAAATTAATTCGGGAAATGCTGCTTTTGGAGTCTCCCTCTCAGAGAGTGGCAACCTATATTAACATTGTAAAGGCTCAGTGGCACCTCTTGGTGCTCTGTTGGTTAAGCGTCCGACTCTTGGTTTCGGCTCGGCGTTGATCTCGCGGTTCACGGGTTCGAGCCCCGAGGCGGGCTCTGTGCCAACAGCGTGGAGCCTGCTCGGGATTCTTCCTCTCCCTCTCTCTCTGCGCCTCCCTCACTTTCTCTCTTTCTCTCTCTCTCTCAAAATAAATAAATAAACATAAGGGAAAAAATTAATAAAATAAAATCAGGGCTCAGAGAAAACTTGCCCTTTATGAAAAAAAAAAAAAGTGCTTAACATGGTTTCCAAACTTAATTGACAAAGAATACCCACC
Source organism: Panthera uncia (assembly GCF_023721935.1). Lineage (NCBI taxonomy): Eukaryota > Metazoa > Chordata > Mammalia > Carnivora > Felidae > Panthera > Panthera uncia. The sequence continues at coordinate 6,887,671 of NC_064817.1, read as the reverse complement.
CCCAACAACTGTTGATGTCCCTTGGTTCTGTGCTATAGAGAGAGTTGACACACATCTCTCATTTTAGGCAACATGCAAAAATGTGGTTTTCAGAAATTTTTCTCCTGCCCTTTAAAACTTCTCCTGTTCTCAGCAGAAATTCAGGTGAAAATGTCCTTCCCTTAACGTCTTCCTTAACATCCGGGAGTGGAAAGAAAGAGGAGCGGTTTCTGGGTCTTTCTCATTAGCCTATTTCTGTGTAAATTGCTCCGTTACAGTTCCCTTCCACTTATATTAGGTCGCCATGTGATATGGCCAAATACACCCTGGGACTGTACCAGAACCGCATGCCCAGTGGCCTCTTGAAGTCAGGCAAAAAGCTGGAAGTAATTTTCAGTTATCCTGGCCACTCAGCCTCGTCCCAGCCTGTTCTTATTACGGGGACCACTGGGCAGGAGCGAACTCTGCCAGCAAGCAATTGCAGGGCCATCACAATTGACAGCGGGAAAGGATGCACATGTCTGATGTAGAGCAGGCACTTCTCTTAGCCTGGGTCCCCCCGGAGCAGATCCTGAAGGCGGCCTCCTTGCCGGAAGGCTGCGTGGGAAGTGCTCTCAGGGAGCAGCCGTGCAGGACTGGGACGTGTCGGAGACGGTGAGAGAGCCAGCCCAAAGGCATCATTGAGTTGGCCGCTCCCACGTGGGCAACGAAGGTTCTTCCCAGGGAGTGTTCGGAGGAGCTTACCGAATGCGTCTCAGGACTTCCCTTGGGGACAAGAGGCTCCTGTACCCCCTCGGCCTTGGGCGGCCCCGTGAGAGTCAACCCCTGAGCTTCTGCGCTGTGCTTCCAGGAGAGCTGAGCTATAGGAGGCTCATGCCCTGTTGGAAAAGCCCCAGAGCAGGAATCGAGACATCCTTGGTACACGCAGAGGCAAGACGCTGTCAGCCACACCCGAGGGAAACTGGCTGAAGCCCACGCAGAGTTGGTACCGTGGCGGCAGTGGGAGGAAGAGATAGCAACGTGAGGCTTGACGTGGCGCCTCCGAGGCCTGCAATGTGGCGTTCAGTAAACTCCAGCGGTTTATCTGAGTGGAGTCCAGCCCCTCGCTGCCTCCCTGAGGATTTTGAGACCCTGAGAAGGTAACCAGAGCGCCCCAGGGCACAAAGCTTGCCGGTGGCGCGGAGGGAACGGGAGCCAGCCCTCCTGACTCCCTGTGCAGCCGGGCCTTCGGTCACATTGTACCGTCTCACCTTCACACGTGGCTGTGGCCCAAAAGCCGGAGAGCAGACTGTCGTGCGGTTGTCCCCGCAGCATTTGGGAAGAAGTTCGAAAGAGATGTGTGGCTTCAAGAAGGGTGATAACCACAGAGAGGCTAATGCAAGATAGAACGGGATCCACGATTCAATGAGTGATGGCAGACAGCGAGTGTCACTGGAATCAGGACAGCAAGAGAGGTTTTGCAGGCAAACTGGGCTTCGGAGACCAACTATTTCCACCTGTCATCTGTGCATCTTTCACTTTCTGAGGTTGGAAGGGAGGAACGTTTTTGTGTCACGCTTGAAAATTGTGCTCTGTGACTGTCATGGGAACTTTGGACCCTGTTGTGGAGCTAAGAATAGCTGAGCTATACTAATTAGGTTACCTGACAAATGCTGAAAAGGAACTCATCAAGGGCAGAGAATTCACAACGGGACCTCGTGGCCAGACCGAGACTGGCTCGAACTTGGGCTCTCGCACCGCCGCCAGTTGAATGTTCCATTATCCCGATTCTCAAACATTTGAATTTAGAGATCGATAAATTCCGATACTCATCTACGTAAAATATTTGAGTATCGGAACAATTGAACATTCAGCTGTTCCGATACTGAAACATACGTGTAATGACAAAGAAGCGTCATGGAGGGAGGGAGTAAAGATAAGGTTGAGACTGGGCCCAAGACCCTAGGGAAGGTGAAAATAGTGAGCTGAGAGGAAGAATAAAGGAAGGGTCTCCTACTGAAGTTTAAGCGCCACATTTTTCCTTAGGAGTTCATTCTTTTTTTTTTAAGTTCATTTATTTTGAGAAACAGAGAGAGAGAGAGAGCAAGAGAGCACACAAGCACCAGTGGGGGAGAGGCGGCGGGAGGAGGGTGGGGGAGAGAATCCCAAGCAGGCTCCACGCTATCAGCGTGGAGCCCAACTCGGGGCTCGAACCCATGAACCTCGAGATCATGACCTGAGCGGAAATCAAGAGTCAGACGCTTAACTGACTGAGTCCCCCCCAGGTGCCCCAAGAGTTGATTCTTTTGTTACTCAGAGTAGGCAACAGCATTCTTTCATGAGTGTGGTTTTAAGGGACACGCTTTAATGAGTTAATGTTATTCAGGTGCATAGCTAAGTGCTTGGTACATAACAAACAGCAGTCAATGATTGCGTGCTAATCACCCTTCTTTCTATAAGAGAACTCTGTCCTTCCTTTGCCACTTCCCCTCAGTGCGTTTGCTCATGATGCTCTGTGCTTGCTTTTAAAAAATCCAATTTTGATTGCAGAACACTTTTGGATTGACAAAAGAGTTGCAAAGATTGGATTTTTGAACAGAACATGCTGACCTACCGTGTCAGTGTGAGGTACTCAGAAATGATGCTGCAGATGGCAGCACTTTTTTGGACGTGACGTTTGACACAGGTGGCGTCCTAGGATTCAGACTTTGGAAGAGGGGCCCTTAGAAACATCCCAGATGAGATGGCTCAACGGGGAGTCTGCCAGATGGAATTTATGGGCCTCTGTCCTAAACAGATGTCTTCCAGCTGGGAAAGATGTGACAAGAAAACGCGCCCAAATACTTCTAACGGACAGAGGGCACGCGTACACGTCCACACACACCCGCACTCATACGCAGAGCTTTTTGAGAATTGAAAATATTTAGATTGCTTTAAAATGGCCATTGCTTAAAAATTTAAATTGCTTAAAAATTGAAATGAATTTCAGGGGGGCCTGGGTGGGTCAGTGGGTTAAGCGTCCAACTTCGGCTCAGGTCGCGATCTCACAGCTCACGGGTTCGAGCCCTGTGTCGGGCTCTGTGCTGACAGCTCAGAGCCTGGAGCCTGCTTTGGATTCTGCCTCCCTGTCTCTCTGCCCCTCCCCTGCTCTCTCTCTCTCTCTCTCTAAAAATAAATAAACATTAAAAAAATTTTTTTAAATTAATTTCAGGTGTCAGTCATCACTAGCCCACCATTTATTTGAGATACTCGGAAAGTTGGAGATAATTTTGTATGTAACACCGTTTGATGTCCAACTATAAGGGCAATGGTACCTGTTGTCTGAATAGCCCGGTGTGTCAGCATCAAAACTCCACCTTATCCGAGATAGTCTTTGAGATCAATGAATTAATCTCAGTTCTGACCAAGTCACTTCTGGGCTACGGGCTTGGGCTTAACGTTGTTTAAATAGTAACTTCCATTTGCACAAAGTCTTAAGAACACCAGTGAGGTGGCCTCTGACTTCTTGAGCTTTTGACATTTAGCCACCAGAGGCTGCTCTGAGACCATTATCTTCCTTTCGCTCGGGTCCCAACCCCAATGGGGAAACCCGTAAGGCCTGATCTGGCTTCCATGGCTTTGAATTGTCCTAGCTCAATGCGGTTCCCCGGTGGTCTGCTCTTGGAGTAAATGATTAATTATAGCGAAGAGGAGGCACTGGAGGAAGACAAAAACTACACATGACTGTTTTGCCCTCCTCTATTTTTAAACGCTTAATCTTGTTCGATTTCTCTTAAGTAAACGAGAATTGGGCTAGACTTTCCTACTGGCATCTCTAATTTTTCATTTTTTCTCTGTTACTGTATTTTCAAAGACGATTCCTGAAGCTTGTTTTGAAAACCTTTATCCCACAATACTTACTTCCACATGGTTTCTATACTTGCTTTCATGCTCTTCTCTCTGTTTTTGTTTTTGGAAATCTTTGCCTTTCTCCTTTCTTTTAAGTCTTTCTCTTTATCTAACAAAAGAAACCAAAAATTAAATAAAAGAGTATCTGTAGTTAAGTAAGAAGGATTAAAAATGGTTTCGGTGCCTTTAATACATTTTGCATTTAATCTTCGACAACTAAGCGCTGATTTAAATTGTTGACTGAAGAAGGAAACCAGTTTCTTCATGTGAAATTGTTTTCGGTCTTTTCGAGCAGAGGCATGCTTGTGGCAAACTACGATCAACCCATGGAAAACAACTGGTTTTGTGTTACTGTTAACATATCACCCTAATTAGTGTACTTCCAGGAGAATAAGTTACCAAATTAATAGTTTGGCGGCGGGCAAAGTCATCAATGCATTTCAGCACTGCAGTTCTTGAATTCCGGACCTTTCGGTGTGCAAAGTGCCACGTCTGATCGAAAAGGGTGTAATTGAAATATGTCTTCTTAAATGTGCTTCCTTTTCTATGGATGACAGAAACAAAAGCAACTGAACCGAAGGAAAATGGATACCCGTTTGATTCATTTCTGTCTGTAGTAAAGGAAGAATCTCTCAAGATGTCTTTTGCTCTGAAAAGAAATTCTTGAGATACCATGAAACATTCCTGAGTGTTTGGTGCCATTGTATTCATGGAGTGGAACAATCATTAGAAGCCTGTGGAATGTTTTGGGAATGATATTTGGAGTGATTATCTCACCTAAGTGTAATCATAAAGGTGGTCATCCCCACCTAATATGTCCTACGGCTAAAGTAGGACGTAAGGCGGCTGGTATGTTCAGGTAGAATGACGGCAGCCATACTACGGATATTGGAGTGTATTTCACTCAATGCTGTGGGGAAGGTGGAATTCTGAAAATGCAACATTCCTGCTCCGTGGCCGGTTCCGCTTTTCAACTCGCCCCTACTAAGGAGAGAACCAGAAGTCACTGGCCCATGAGTAATACCTTATTAAACCGTCATGATTTAATATGGCATATTTTTCTCTCGATTTGCATGCCTGACAGTCGACTTCCTAAATATCACGTTCAAGCTGAGCCATCGAAGAAAAATAGAGCCACTGTAGTAGCATTAGGTCAGCTTTGTGGGACGCATTAGCAGCCTGTCTGAACAAAGACGAGGGACTTAGGCGCAGAGGATCGTCACGTGGCCCCGGGGCCCTGGGAGCCTTGCAAATGCATTGCATGACTCATTATTAAACATGCCGAGAACAGACAAATTCCAGGCGAGTGAAGCATCCGCTGATTCAAGTGCAGTTAGGTGGGCCGGGTGATATGTGTCTTACTTGCTTTTCCTTCAGGAACTCCCACGCCATTTCCAACTACTCCTGAACACCACATGTCAAATGCACGGAGCAACTGTATTAAGATAAAATTGTTAGTGTTAAAGGCAGGCACTTAAATGAGTATAACCCTCAGGCCAGGTATACCTCACTAAATTGCACAGGCTTTAAAATACCAGCATTCAATTAAAAAAAAAAAATGTATCCATGGCAACCTTTTTGTCAAGGGAATAGTTACCTGAAAGGATACACATCTTTTCAGAGAAGCAGGGAGAAATAAAACCATGTTAGTTAACCGTGGATGATATTACTCGGGTTTGAATTTAATTAGGGGCATGATTCAGGAGGGGAAGGGGCTTTTAAGAAAGTTTTACAACTTACGTGCTTATTTCCAGTAGAGTGTGTTTTCATGCCTTATCACCAGAGAATTCTTACGTATCAGGCTTTCATTAAAATGCCATCAAATAGGGGTGCCTGGGTGGCTCAGTCGGTTGAGCGTCCGACTTCGGCTCAGGTCACGATCTCTCGGTTCGTGAGTTCAAGCCCGGCGTGGGGCTCTGTGCCGCCAGCTCGGAGCCTGGAGCCTGCTTCGGGTTCTGTGTCTCCCTCTCTCTCTGCCGCTCCCCCCACCCTCAAAGAAAAAAAAAAAGCCATGAAATAACTTTTTGGGTTTCAGATGGTTAGGAATACATAGCAGCCCTCCATAGCATATATGGTGGGTATGTCCTGAGGTTTGTGCTGTGTAGAGATCTTTGGTGGTCATTTCCTGGGTATTTGTTACCAGAAAGGATATAGGATCATGTCAAAGTCCAGTGTTTGTACTGTGAGGGGACCTAAGTCATGCTGTTTCCAAGAGGCCCTCTCTGACCACATGAAAGGCCACTCTGTCAGGGCTGCGGGGAGAAACCAGGAGTCGAGCTTCTATGATATCTGTCGACCAATGGAGAGAAGGCACAGGGGGACTTTAGAACGGAGGCTGCAAACCTCAACTTCTCCCATCTCTTGGGTAAGGAGTGTCAGGCCGGGAAACCGTTCCCTCCCCTCTCTTAGGTTTAGTCGCTGGGGCCTGTGAATGAAACTAACAAAAGTCAGATTAACAGGACAAAAGGCCCACAATTTTTCACTACGTATGTGCGCAAGACTTCACAGAAAAAGAGCAAAACGCAAAGAAGCCGCGAGACTCCAAGCCTTGTCTACCCTTTTCACAAAGAAAAGAGGGATTGGGCTTCAAGGAATGATAAAATGTGGGGATATGACGAGAAGATACGTGAAGGAACTAATGGAAGATAAGGGCTATGTTAGAACGGTCTGTTTATGCAAACATCTTGGTGTTCACACCCCGTCTTCGATGATAAGAATCACTCTTCTCAGGGCGCCTGGGTGGCTCAGTCAGTCGTGCACCGGACTCTTGATCTGGGCTCAGGTCATGATCTCACGGTTCGTGAGTTCGAGCCCCGCATCGGGCTCTGCGCTGACAGCGCAGAGCCTGCTTGGGATTCTCTCTCTCCCCCTCTCTCTCTGCCTCCCCCCCCAAAATAAATAAATAAACCAAAAAAAAAAAATCACTCTTCTCCCCCGTGGTTCTCAGTTGCCTTTATTTGTTAAGATTTTATTTTGAAGTAATCTCTACACCCAGCATGGGGCTCGAACTCACAACCCCGAGATCAAGAGCTGGATGCTCCACTGACTGAGCCGGTCAGGCGCCCCGGTTCTCAGTTGCCTTTAGCTCAAAATAATCCCGACGCCAAAGTGGCGTATTTTGGGGGTGGCATACATATTCGGATCTGCTTCACGAGGTAAACACACCAAGCTCCAGTGTCAGCCATTGTCAGTCAGGCCAGACTTCAGAGTCGAGCACGAAGCCACACAGGCCCCAGCTTGGTTTAATGAGTGGGTGTGGCTGCCTTCCAATAAAACTTTATTTATGGACCCTGGAATTGGAAATTCATATACTTTTCCCATGGCCTGAAACAGAATGCTTTCGATTTTTTTTTTTTTCAACCATTGGAAAGTGTTGAAAACCGTTCTCCACCGACCACAGTTGGCCTGAGGGCCGGAGTTTGCGGACCCCTGATATAGAGAAGAGGTTTCCAAACCCGCCACCTGGGAACTTGTCAGAAATGCAAATTTCCAGGCCCCACTCCAGACCTGCCCAATCAGAGACTCCAGGGCGGGCCGGTAATTGTGTTTTAACAAGCCCTCCAGGGGATTCTGACACAGGCTAAACTTTGACAACCACTGATCTAGACCAACCTGTGGTTCTCAACCTTGGACTGCTCATTCTAATTCCCCCGGGGGGAGCTTGAAAAACAATCTCCCCACCCCGACCCAGCCCAGAGCAATTAAATCAGAGTGGGGGGGGGGTTGGGGACCCAGTCAGCAATATCTTTTCAATCTCTTCCAGTTGGTTTCAAAGGGCAGCCAAGTCAACTGATGCTTTCAGTGTGCGAATAAGGACACCGACTTGCCGAGATACACAGCAAGAAATAGGTGTGGCATAGTCCGCTTAAATTTTTTTTAGATACGTGAGTGTGACCAAAGTGTTTTCGGTGCTGGAATGTATTTGCTAGAAGCTTCAGGAATAATGTTTTCTTTCATTACTAGCACTGATTGATTTTTTTTAATGTGCATTTATTACTGAGAGACAGAGACAGAGCGGGAGCATGGGAGGGGCAGAGAGAGAGGGAGACACAGCATCCGAAGCAGGCTCCAGGCTCCGAGCTGGCAGCACAGAGCCCCACGCCGGGCTCGAACTCACGAACCGAGAGATCGTGACCTGAGCCGAAGTCGGACGCTCAACCGACTGAGCCACCCAGGCACCCCAGCACTGATTAATTTTAAAACACATCTGGAAACTTGCCCTTTAAATAAAATGAAAACTAGTCTTAGAAACTCATTAGGCCAGAGGACGTGACTGATTGGAAGAAGGAGGGCGTAGAGGCTCAGAACAGTCCCACCTGCAAGCACGTTGGGGCAGAGGCGAGACTTCTGGGATTCAGATGGGGCGCAAAGTGACAGCAACCGGGTATCACCGCCGCCCCACCCCCACCCCCCGCCCCTACTGGCCAGCGCGTCTGAGCAATTGTTTCCTGTTCCGTATCTGGAAATCACATAAGTAACTTTTAGTCTTAAATGTCACTAACGACAGCGAGAAGCCCACATTTGCACACTTCCGATGAGTTTTCTGACTCTTCAGGACTCCCGTGCCCTGGGCGATTCTGTTTTATGTTTCTTATTTTAAGTAGGCTCCACTCCCAACTTGGGGTGCACACTCACAACCCTGAGATCAAAAGTCGCAGGCTCTTCTGACTGAGCCCGCCAGGCGCCCCCTGGGCATTTTTCTAAAGGGAATTTTCTAACGATGGATGCTCTGTTGTGATTTTCTCAGCAGAGTTTGCGCCATGCACAGGCTGTGTACCCCACATAGAGCGGGAGAAAGTGAGGTACAGATCGAAACTGAGTCAGGCGATGATTATGAGTAGGGTTTTACGAGTGACCATCGGGCATTTCTATTGTTTTGGTAGTTACCTCATCATAATACAAGCTACAGTTTTTGAGCCTTTACGCTGCACTGCACTCTCATAGTTCTGTGGTTAAGAGCAGGTTTGCAGGGGCCAGTCGGCCTGAATGTGTACACGAGGATCTGCGGCCTCCTAGCTTTATGATCTCAGCAAGTCACTTTGCCTCCCTGTGCCTCAGTTTTCACTCCTGGGAAATGGGAATGATATTAGGACCTATTCTCATAGGGGTAAAGGAGAATTTAACGTGCTCACAAGTGGCTGGCATTCAGTAGGCCCTCGGTAAATGTTAAATAATATTATGTTTAAACAAATCGCTTTAGGGGCGCCTGGGTGGCTCAGTCGGTTGAGCGTCCGACTTCGGCTCAGGTCATGATCTCACAGTCTGTGAGTTCGAGCCCTGCATCGGGCTCTGTGCTGATGGCTCAGAGCCTGGAGCCCGCTTCCAATTCTGTGTCTCCCTCTCTCTCTGCCCCTTCCCTGCTCATGCTCTGTCTCTCTCTGTCTCAAAAATAAATAAAAACATTAAGAAAAAAAATAAAAAAAAAACAAATCGCTTTATTCAAATCACAGTAATGTTGATGGAGAATAAGCAGATGGGCCGTATTCACACAGTCATTAAAGGACAAAGTTGATACTTGGACTGAGGCTCTTTCTGGGATCGGTGCTCCTCGCCACATTGCCATACTGCACTGGTTGGGAATAACAAATCACGTATTTACGGGCAATGTTTTTTGCCATGTGTGGTAGAAACCGTGGCTTGCTTCACACATCCCTGGACCTTCTTTTCATCGGGACGGTTTTACAGTGCCGCCGCACAGCCCCTCCCACAGGGGAGTGTCGCAGGGAGAGGGCCCCTCCTCCAAACGGCTTCCCCACCCCCCACCCCCCGGCCCCCCGCAGTGGTGTGCAGGTCAGTCAATGGTGGCTCCGTTTTCTCAGCTGTCCCAGAAGAGAACTGGGAAGTCATCCTAGTGTCCACTCCTTAACACATCCGCCCCACCAGCCATCCCGTCGGCTCTACGGTCCCAACACATCCAGCGTCCACCCGAGCCTCGACGTCTCCTCCTCCGCGCCCAGCCCGGTCCATCACCATCTCTGACCCGGGGGACCTGGTTGACCAAAACAGCTTCCTCAGCGACCTTCCTTCTGCCCAATAGGGCCCGGCGGTCACACTGAACTCTAAAGTGTCGACTGGCTGTTGTCACTCCTCGGTATCCAAGCCTCAGAGTCTCCCCCCATCTTGCTCTGAAGGAAACCCAGAACTCTTCCGGAGATCTACTAGACACTACGCGACCTGCAACCGCCGCCCCCCCAACGCGCATGCACACACACACACACACACACACACACTCACGCGCTCATGTTCCTGAGACCCAGCTCCTACCACCGTCACCCTCGCTCACTCGGCTTCAACCAGCACAGGCTCCCTGCCCCCTTACCAGAACCTCTGTCGCCCTCAGACACGCTTTATTTGTTGATTTGTTCCTCTATCTCCCTCCACTAGAAGGTGTGCCGATGAGGGCAGCCCTCGGCCTCTTTGGACCTGTCTGCCTGCCTCTCCAGCACCTAAAACGATGCGTGGCAGGTAGTAAGCACTCCACAAATACTTGCTGAATGAATGACTGACCGTACAGGCATAGAGAAGGCACGCCATTGCTTCTTTGTTAGCACGACGTTAAGGCGTGAGAGTCCTCAGCCTTTCTTTCTTGCAGGAAGTCCTTGTCTTTACGCTCGAGGTCTTTGGATGCCCTGGGAGTGACGAAAATCAATTCGTAGGGATCTACAGATATCTGTATGTGGCTAATGAGATCAATGGCTAAATCACTGATGCACTAATTAGTTTTGAACAAGGCAAGATCCTCTACGGGCCGTGTTCCTAACTGTGGAAATGAATCACAGAGACATATTCCAATGGGAAAGCCTTTGAGAAATTCTGAATGAAGAAGGAAAAACCTCATTTACAGTCCTAGAGAAATGGCCCTAAAATTTCATACCCTGACCTGCGTAGCACAACAGTACCACCTTTTTCCATGAGGAATACCCCATCGGCAGGCACATGTGTGGGTTTTTCCCCCCTACCTACAGGTGATCAAATGAACCCATCCCCAGGTTGGAAAACCGTTAAAGGTAAATAGAAATCGTAAGAGTTCTCCAGTGTGTTTTCAAAGATACACTCAAAGTACGTTCCTGAAGGTGTTTACAGGATAAGTAAACTTATCTCGAAGGTGCAGCGTGAGATACTTTGGGAGGCGTATTGAGGTTGGTGATTTCAGAACCGAATGGCAATCCACGCGGTGAATCCCAAACACCCCTGAAGGAGGCACAGGGGATGAGGGAGTGTTGCGGTGAGGCATGCACTGGCGTGCTGGGCTTTGATGCCTCTTTCCATGGGAGAGCCACATCTGGGACCGGGGTGGCAGCGCCACGTTCTGGAAAGAGCATGAGTTGTGGAGTCAGAGAGATGGGAGTCCTGTACACATCAGAAACGTGTTCCATTTTCAAGAAGGCCGAACGCATAACCGGTCTCGCCATGACAGATCCGGGACTCCTTTCATTTCCTCTCTTGCCACTCAGCACGAGTCCCTCCTGCTGGTCTCTATTGTATTCGATAGCACATCCCTTTAGTGCGGGTGTCCACTTTTTAATTTAAGGTTTAACTAAGTTAGACCTCCTAGAGCAGCTGGTTTTAGATCCCTTTAATTGGGTTAGATTAGTTTGCCCAGTTGAAGATAAGTAGAGCCAGTTGGTTGGTTTCTAGAGATGACCATAACGAAATTATCTTTTCCCCCACACAGATGGGAGTTTAGGAGAAATATCGGTAGGGCTTTCGGATAGAACACAGATAAAGCTACAAATAAGAGTACGGTTATCTTGGTCAGTGTATGACGTTATTTAAATCACTCACACTGAAATTATTTTAAATAGCAGCACCATGGGCACCTGGGGGACTCAGTCGGTTGAGCGTCCGACTTCGGCTCAGGTCATGATCTCACAGTTCATGGGTTCGAGCCCCACGTCGGGCTCTGTGCTGACAGTTCAGAGCCTAGAGCCTGCTTCGGATTCTGTGCCTCCCTCTCTCTCTGCCCCTCCCCTGCTCACGGTCTGTCTCTCTTTCAAAAATAAATAAACATTAAAAAATTTTTAAACAAAAAATAGATAGCACATTTATAAAATAGACAAACAGTATAAGCCTTTCCTTTTGTAAATTACTAAATCGAAGGAGAACGAAAACAAAGCTTCATTTGAATGCAGTTTCCCAGACATTTAAAAGAGCTCTTCAGTAAATACGGAGAAAGCTAAGGCACTGATACTCAACGTTTGCCTTTTTTTTCCTTGCCGCGACTCAATATGTTTATCTTGCATATTGCATCGGGGGAATAGTATAGGAAAGCCGATCTCAGTATGTGTGAATTTTCATAAGTGGTTCCCAGCAGAGGAGAAACCCATGATGAGCCATCTAGTTATAAGGAAATGAGAGCAACTATTATTTTCTTGGCTATGAAAAGAGAGCAGAAAAACACCCTCATCTGTGTCTAGCAGAGGAAAGAGACATGTAAACCATGATTCTGAAGTAGCTTTTATCTTTTCCGCCATCTTGAATCCAAGTATAGATATTATGTGTGGAGTGGGAGAGGGTTTCTGCCAATCAGGGGGAGAAAAATACAGCCATGCCTGCAGTCTTTCTGTGCATTTGAGAAGTGTCAATCTAAAGGATAAAGCATTGTCTTTTTACAAGCAAGGAGCGCAAATCCTGTTCAAAGCTTCTTTTGATTAAAATTTCTATTCACCTTCTGTCCATGTGATTATCAAAGAACCAGCCTGATTTGTTTGTTCCTAACATATAAAAACTGAGATCTGAGTCACATAAGTGAATGTTGTTTTTCATCTCTAAGGCTAATTTAAAAATCAGCTTTGAGTATTAAAATATTAAAGGTTTGAGAGACTAACCCGTTTCTTATGCAAGAAAAATGAGAGAGAGAAAAGAATAAGAAGTAACGTGGTAATAATATAAAGAACAGTAACCAGTTATTTCCTGCCATACTTAAACCCAGTTTTTAAAAATGAATTTAAATCAAGGATGATGCCAGTTAGGAATAAAAAGAAAAATTGTTGTTGTTTTTTTAAATTAGTCTAACCAATTATTAAGGCATCAGGGTTGCCTTGATTCTGAAAGAATGTTAGTCTAAAGCAGTTTGGATCAAGGCTGTCTTAATATGCGTATTTCCCACCCTACATGGCAAATCAGTCATAAACTCTGAGCAAATTAAATCTGTGGTGGGGGAAAGAGGAAATGCCAATCAGATCATATGTGCGTGACATGGTGACATTGCCCTTGAGGTTCAAAATGCGCCATCAGGCACGTAACTTCTCGAATGCTCTACCCTGACTCTTTGGTTAACTATGGGCCAGATAATCATAACACACTGCTGATACAGGAAGTGAGTTCAAGGGCCGAGAAATTGATTTAATCACCGCGGAGTATCTTCTTGTTTATTTTTAATTATTTTTAATTTGTATCAAAGTAATCCATGTTCAAAGTACAAATATATGAACGACTTGTAATGAAAACCACCACTCCATTCTGGGAGCAATCGCTTTCAACTCATAAAGATTTCCTCTGATATGTACTTTCATATTTCCTGTAACATGCTTTTATTGCTGTTTCTTGGTTTATGAATTTTAGACCGTATCTTTAACATCCCGCATAGGATCAGAAAGAATTAGCAATTTCTTTTTCTTTTTCTTTATTTTTTAATGCTTATTTATCTTTGAGAGAGAGAGAGAGAGAGAGTGAGCATGAGTGGGGGAGGGGCAGAGAGAGAGAGGGGGGCAGAGGATCTGAAGCAGGCCCCGGACTGACAGCAGAGAGGCCGATGTGGGACTCAACTCACGAACCTCGAGATCATGACCTGAGCCCAAGTCGGACGCTCAACTGACTGAGCCCCCCGGGTGCCCCATATTTTTCTTTGTTCTTAAATTGCTTGTTTATTTTGAGAGAGAGAGAGCAGGGAGCAGAGAGAGAGGGAGAGAGAGAGAGAGAATCCCAGGCAGGCTCTGCCCAGGTGCAGTCAGCACAGAGCCCGATGCAGGGCTCGATCCCACAAACCGTAAGATCATGACCCGAGCCGAAATCAAGAGTCAGATGCTTAACTGACTGAGCCACTCAGGCACCCCAGCAATTTATTTTTCTCACAGAACATGGAGTTCAGGGCTCATTCAGAGACTCTAAGATGTCCTCAGGAATCCAGGACCCTTCTGCCTTTACTTAATTTTCCAGCTTTACCACTTGTTCTGTTCCTCTCATGGTTCCAGAATGGCCCCAGCCCCTCAGATATCGCATCCATATTCCCGGTAGGGAAATTGGGAACCGCGAAGGGCAAACCGTGCATCTCTTTTAAGAGCTTTCCCAGAAGCCTTCCACAGCAGCTTCTATGAAAATTCCATTGGCCATATAGTTGTACATCACCAGCCACACCTGCAAGGGAGACGGGGAAATGTTCTTCGGTCCGGCACATTTCTGCCACCAAATACATTGAAGCTCTGTTGGAAAGAAACAAGGGGAAGCTGGGTATTGGATTGGCTGCCAGTAGCCTCTGCCTCGGTCTCTGTATCAGAGATCACTCCCGACTTCAGGAGTGTTTTAGGACTGTGCTTCCTTCTATGGGCATTCTTTTGCTCTTCCTGGAATTAATGATAGTGCCACCTTTTGCTTATATCTACGTGCACCTGTTCATCCTCAAATGTGATCCATCAGTGTCATCCCCCCAGCCCCCCGGAGACCTCTGTCCGGGAGTTCTCCATCATCCTGCTATAGCTCAGACAGGGGCTTTCTAAGATCGCCCCAACTATCGTCTTAACTTCTCTTCAAGTTGGTTTCTCTGCTTCTGAGACCCATTGCCATATCTTCCCTGGTTTAATTCCCTCCTTTTGCTAAAACACATCTTTGAGTAGATTCCAAAGAAAGAGTAGAAGGGATGCAACATGTTGGCGTCTTTCTATGAAAGTAGCGGCATTCGGTCCTGACATTTGATGAATAGTCTGACTTGGGATAGAATGATCAGTTGGAAATCATTTTATTTCAACATTTTAGAGCTCCTCCCTTCCAGTGTTGTGGTTGAGAAGCACACGATAAGTCTATTAGCAAAATTTCGTTATTTATAAAGAAGAGAGCCTTCTACTGATGGAGGTTTTGCAATTATCGTTAGTTGCAGCGATTCAGTAAACATTTCTTAACTAATTGACCATATACTGTGTGCTTGTTGTTATCAGGGATATACAACGGTCCATTGGCTAGGCTGTAGTCAGCAGTTATTCAATCAAACTCTGATCTCGGGGTTGCTTTGAAGGCATTTGCAGATGTGGCTGACAGCCACAATCAGTCGACTCTAAGTAAAGGAGACGATCTTTGAGAATGTGGGGGGCCCTCATCTGATCAGTCAAAGGCCTTAAGAGCAAACCTGAGGTTTCCCTGAGGAAGAAGAAAGTTGGCCTCAAAACTGTAGGATGAGCTCCTGCCAGCCTGCCCTATGGATGTCAAACTTATCAGTGCTCATAGTCACACAGGCCAAGTCCTTGAAATAAATCCCAAGATGTACGTTATATATCCTACTGGTTCTATTTCTCTGGAGAACCCTGACTGACGCAGGCCTTACCGACCTCAGAACCTAGGAAAGGGGTTAATAAGGCAAGTAAAAAAAAAAAAATAAATCATTGTAATAACTTTCTCCTTGAAAATCTAGGCGCAAAACTGGAGCAAAAAAGCAGATGACTTGGAAGCTGAAGAATTACTTTTGGGGAAGTAGGATATTATTGCGTTGACATGAAGCAGAAGGTTTAATTGGGAGTGTAGAGAATATTTGACAGCGGGAGGAGTATATAAAAACCATTGCCAAGTTCATGCATTAAGCTTTACCAGATTACTAAGAGGAAAATAATGAGGGATCAGCCCTATTTAGTTCATCAACAAAAACTAGGAAATGTCAGAATGTTTCACCTCTAAAAGCAGAGAATTATTATTATTTTTTAAATGTTTATGTATTTATTTTGAAAGAGAGAGAGAGAGAGAGTGCACATGCATGTGCATGGGGGAGGGGCAGAGAGAGAGAGGGAGAGAGAGAATCCCAAGCAGGCTCCACACTGTCAGCACAGAGCCCAACATGGGGATCGAACTCATGAACCGTGAGATCATGACGTGAGCCTAACTCAAGAGTTGGATGCTTAACCTAGGCACCCCTAAACACAGAGAATTAGTACGTAGTAAGTTATGATTAAAATTTTAAATAGCATGATTTGTTTCACGTCCTTAGTTTTCAAGTGAGGAAATAGCAAGTTCAGTGCATTGAAAACCCTGACCAGTTAGTCAGCTCCGTCCTGTCCGCAGGTCTGTCCTTAGGCTCCGTTCTCCGAAACCGTTTCTCACAGGGTGTCTATTCCTTCCGTTTTTGGATTCACAGATTTCTTTCCTTCTTTCCAGTGTCTGTCATCCAAAACATTCATACAAGCAATAGTTACCAAAAAACCTTTCCCATTTATGATTTTATCTGTCTTGGTCCATTAGGGGTTAGGATTTCAACATAAGCATTGTGGGAGGACACAAACATTCAGCCCATAATATGCCCAACTGCCCCCTGAAAAATCTGGACTTAAAGATGTCAGTTCGTCTGCTCGAAGTCCATCAGCCAGTTTACCGGCCACATTAACACCAAAAATGAACTCCAAATTACCCCCCGTGCTTCTGGTATCTCTCAGTGCTTCCATCAACCAACTGAAAGAAATGCACTTCATGAACGCCCGCACTCAGCGAGTAGAAACTTGATTTTTGGTGACATGCTGTAAGAATGATAGGTGGGATTTTCCTTTTTTTCTAAATTTTTTTGTTTTTTAATGTTTATTTTTGCGAGAGAGAGACAGAGAGAGACAGGGCGTGAGTGGGCAAGGGGTAGAGAGAGAGGGAGACACAGAACCCAAAGCGGGCTCCAGGCCCTGAGCTGTCAGCACAGAGCCCGACGCGGGGCTCGAACCCACAAACTGCGAGATCATGACCTGAGCCGAAGTCGCACGCTCAACCGACTGGGCCACCGGGGCGCCCCTTCCTTTTTTTTTTCTAAGCAGGGACCTGTGTTGTTGTCAACTTAAAGCAACTTCACGAATTACCTCGAATACAGTATTCCTCAATATATATATATATATTCATATATGTATACATATATACAGTATAAAGCAACTGGCTTCCTGGATCCTCTGCAGGAGAATAAGTACACTCTTTCCATAGACCCCAAAGACTTCACTTGCACCAAGCACGCTTTCCAAGTGGCCGATTAGGCCATTTCAGCTTGGTTTTCACTGACTTTTAATGTCGTGTCCTGACACATATTTCAATAAACCACACGACGTTACTGACGGTCAACCATTATTTATGCACACAAGTGCTAATCCCATATGCTTTGACCCTAATAGAATCCAGAAAGAGGTGGCACACTTGTCAGGTGCCATGCTAATATCCATCCATGGCCAGGAGGGCCTGCCCAGGGCCACCTGTCCAGGCACCTGTTCCATTTGCTGTGCAGGTCTGTTTATCACCAGACCCGCACATAACCACGCAGGACTGTCATCTAGGCTCCGTTAAGACTACAACATCCCTTCAGCTGTCATCGGCAAACGCTGTTAATCACACACTGGGGAAGGGGACATCCTCTCCTTTGGTGAAGCAAGTTTCTTTCCTTGTTTCGCTTGACTTGCCTACACCGTTTCCGATGAGCGGACCTAATGTTCGCTCGATGGGCGACCCCCAAGGGGCCATTTATTTCATTGGAAGTTTTTAAAAATTATATTGGCGTATTTATAAATGAAGGAGACTTCATTTTTCACACCGTCCACTTTCTTTAGGCAGCTTCTGAACACTTCCGGAGACAGCATGTCTTACAACGAAAAGCAGAAAAATTCTAATCCCAAACACTTGATTCCTGGTACAGCGATTTATAACAATACGATCTTGGGCTACTTACTTTGCCTCCATGATCTTGTCTGCTCATTCTTAGCCTGACGACGGTGATGTCTACTTTGTGGTATTTTGGCAGACATTAAACGGCACACGTTGGTGAAGAAGCTGGCGAAATGCTTGGCTGACAGGAGGCAGTCGCAAGTGGTGTTTGCTAATGACACCACCGTTAGCATTCCTGTCTTAGTGCATAAGGAGAAGATGGTAGAAATAACCGTCATCAATTACCGCATCTCTTACCTTTCCTGTACTTCCCAGGGGCTACTGTCTATATTCCTCCTGGAGATCTTTGCAATCTACAGCTGATCGAATGGTGTAAAGATGTGGATGCAAACGTGTGGGATGCCTTCATATAAAAACATAAAAAATATAGTGTCTCCCAAATACACCCGGGAATCCGAGGTTCTGTTTCAGAAGGCTGGTCTCTCATGCACTCCGGTCTGAGCTGCACGTTGCATTGCGTTTTCTCCCCATGCATGTCGGTTGCCCACCTACTGCACAACGGGTACATTGCAAGTGGCTGGGGTTACAGAGACGAATAGAACGCCATTCTTACCCTCCGGCGTGGCATAGTTTAATACGAGAGAGACGAGAGTGTATGACCACAGCGCCGATTCGGTGCCACCCTTTCTAACTCTGTTCAGTGTCCTGGTGGTGGGAAAGGAGCGAGTTCTTACACCGCGGAAATTGGCAAATGCGACTACAAATCTTGCCTTTTTTTTTTTTTTTTTTTAATTTTGGAGAGCTGGTTGTCAAACATTTGCCAGCACACCACTGGGTGTCTATAAACTGCTTTATGAGCATAGAGGAGGGAAGGGATGACTTCGTCTTGGGGCATTCTGGGGAAGCAACAGAGAGTGGTGACATCTGACCGTGTACGATGGTAGGGGAGTGGGTAAAGGAGAAGAAAGATGGATGAAACTTTGAAAGGGCACGGTGATGGTGAGAGGAAATTCCAGCTCATATGTACCTTTGAGATGATGACCGCAGAAGGCACATGCAGTTGTGAGAAGCTTTTGTTGAAGGTGATAAATTAGGTGCGCCTTGGGATTTAACTCGAGTGATATTTAATGGCAGCAGCTGGGGGTCTCTCCCTATGTCCTGGGGCTGAGGGCATACCTAGGGCAGGGATCCGTACAGTACATCTCAAAGCAAATCGGAGTCCTTTGTGCATCAGAAATGCTATTCTCAGGCTCCTCCTCAAAGCAATTGATCAGATTCCCTTAGAACAGGAGCAGGGCCTTTGGGATTTGCATTTTTAGCAATCTCCCCAGAAGTTTCCTTGCGCGCTCTGGCTTGAGAACCAATATCTCAGAGCTGGTACATCAATGCTTCTCAATCTGGCATGATTTTACGTCCCCCCCCCCCCCCGCATGATTATTATTGATTGTCATGAGAATGCTACTGGCGTCTAGGGGGCCTAGACCCCGGTGCTGTTCAACATCCCACAACGGCCAGCACGGCACCCACCGCGGAGAATGATCTGACCCCAAGTGAGTAGCGCTGAGGTTGGGCTGGGTCGTAACTGAAGGGCTCCGAAGTAAGGACAAGTGGACTAAAGCCAGCCTGTGTCACTAGGCGGGCCCTTGGCCTACCGAGGTGGGGGGCTGGGGTGGGGTTATGGACCTCCTGGCCAGCAGATACTGGGCTGCTGAGTTTTCATAGAACTGGGTACGCAGATGACAGTTTTGAAACTGCCCGTTGGTTACCTGCTAACCTGTTATACAAAAATTTAAAAATACTTATGGAATCATTCTCACAAAAGAATCATTTTGGCCACTCTTTGGGGGGGAAAAAAAAGACGCCACTGGTGCCACAGAAAGTAGTCTTTGCTCGACGTGCACTTTTTTGAAATCCAAAGGTCGATTTGCCTTGAAATCATGCTGGCTGAGAGTTGAATAAAGTTCCTGTTTATGTGAAGTTTAGAAAGCGAACTTCGGGAATTCTTTTTCAGTCCGGGTTTAAGTTTACCAGAAGCCAGTCAGCTTTCCTCCCATCCTACTGAGCTGATGGCCAGCTAGGCCCTGTTCATAAGTTCACCACATTCAACCCTGTGGGGAAGGCGAACCCTAGAGAAAGGGAGATAGGCTTCCTTTAGTCATTTTCTTCTTAAGGACACATCAGCGTTTATTTTTCGAATAACAGTATTCTGGGCAGTTATGCCTCGGGCTCCCAACAGATAACGATTCTTGTTCCCTTGCCGCTTTTCAACAGATTTGCGTGCACCTTCCCGTTTCGGTTTGGGTGTTTTGGGCTGGATCTCCAGTTCGTCTATATGGAAATGAGGTGGGTGGCACCGTCCTCCCCCGAGTGCTCCCGTCAGTGAAGGTGTTCCGCACAAACCATTTGGTTTCCTCCCCAGCGTCTCCGCCCAAGTAGGGCTTCGGTGCCAGATGCCCTTTTCCAAACACGGTTGGGTCACTTTCCGGGCCTTAGGGTGGAAGCTAGTCAGTTACGCTTCGAGCGGACCCGGGGCAGCGAGATAAGAACAGCACTCAGGCTTCACGTTGGGAGCTTTCGCACCGTTTCCAGCGGCTTCCAGCCATTTAAATCCCGAAAGCTCGCTAATCCTCGCGGAGGCGGCCTTTCGGGCTCCCAGGACCCACCCCTTCCTCCTGATTGGCGGGGCTCCTCCGGGGCCCAAGCCAGCCGCCTACGACGGCTCGGAGCCCCGATTTGAAATAAGAGCCAGGCGGTCCTTGCTGCCCTGAGCCCGACTTTTCATAGGCTGGGGAAGGAAAGCTTGAGAAACTTGACATTGTCTTGGGCAGAGTGCGTGTAGCAACAGATCAAAGAAAAAGGAAGAAAACGTGCTCTTTGCTGCCTGTGGGTCTCCCTGAGTTGCTTTTGTCTTGCGGGCTTCTGTTGGGTTTGGTGTTTCCCCTCCGAAGACCGCGGCGTGGGCTTCGAGGCAGCTCGCTCCCTGCCGGATGGGTCATGGAATTCTAAACATGAGGCAGGTAAGCTCCGGGGGCTCTACGGGCCGGTGGGGCGGGAGGGCGCAGCCTGGGCCCCCCGCGATGGTACTCCGGCGAGCCTTCTGGATTAGCACATGCTGTCCACGTCCATCCATTGGCGGAAAGTCGGGGCTGCGTTTTCCTGAGGGAACCGAAGGAGCCGATTTCCTGAGGGCCCCCCCCCCCGGCTTTCCCCCCCCCCCCCCGCCCCGCTTTGCCTCTAATGGTGATCGGTGATGTCAGCCAGTCATTGTAAAGGGCTGAAAAGCGGTTTGTCGAATATGTAAATCAATTCCAGTTTGCAGTCGCCGGGCTGTGTCGTGCGGGGTCTTTCTCGAGCTTTTTTTGAAGCTTCTATCCTGTGCTTTGGGTTAGAATAAAGATAACTGAATATCCTGAAAAAGAATTACACGGGGCGTCTTATCTCATTTTGGCTTCCCATTCTGAGCACTTCACTGTGTTTGTGGCTGAGAAGGCGGAACCAGCCCGAAATGAGCCCAGACGGCCGGCCCTTCCAGAAAAATGCAGATTTATTTTTCTGTTCCAGCAGTTGTGAAACTGTGTTGCTTCTGGCCGTAAGAAGACAACCCTGACGCGGTGAGCTGGGAAAGGCTTGGGATTACTTAAATGAGTCTCTGAAAGGAATTCTAAACCGACAGCCTCTTCCGTGGCTTCGGGGTAGAGTGATAACATTCCTTATCAGCCCAGGCAGAGGTTTATGGCTTTGCCATTAAGAAAGGAAAAGGAAAAAGTGGGTGTATGAAGCCAAGAAAAGGTGCAATTTACAACTTACTCCAAGTTATGGAAGACTCTTATGTCAATATAGAAATATCAAGATCACTGCTCCTAGGAAGGGAAGACAAGATTGGAAAAACATGCCGGTAGGCTGGCAACGGCAGAAAATTGACCAGAGGAGTGTAAATTGCTTTTGCCAGCTCTCAGTAAATCTGGGTACGAAGAGTTAGCATCTGTATTACCGCCAGAAAAGCTCTTCACATCTTTTTCTAGATGAGTTCAGCACCCTCCACTCCGACAGCTTTGGGGGAAGTGATTTGCATAGGAAGCAAAACTTTCCCTTTGGGGGCCAGGGCGAGGGGTTTAGAACTTTCCGTCCGTTTCCTGCAGCCTCGGGAGGAGGTGCAGAGCCCCCACTGGTCGAGCGCAGAGACCCTCTGCCGCTCGCCCCCTAAGCCAGCGTGCTTGGCAAGTTTCTGTGAATGCAGGGAAGCACGTTTAGATCAGCAAGCGCCGTGTGTTTTCAGTGAACTGCCCTTGCCTTGCTGGATGGAGATCGTGGGGCCGAGGCTCGGTTTCTTTTAGTTCTGCAAACCCACAACTGATCCCATTCTTTTTATGTCGAGCCGTCGGATGGGATGGGGGGAAGGAGCGAGAAGCCCAAATGGGAAGGATTTAAAAGGAGAAAGAGGAACGCAAAACATTTTTGACAAAGGTCCTCAGCTGGAACAAAGAAGTCATTTGATCCCGGGCACGGCCACCTGTCCTCTCCTTGGTGGTGTCTGAGCTCAGTTTTCAGAATCCCTGTTCCCACACGATCCCTGTGGAACGGTGGCACTCCCTGTGCCCGATGCCAAAGGCAGGCTGTCCGGCTTGGCATGATCTTCCCCATGCCTGGCTTGCCGTGGCATTCGCGCGAACTGGAATTCAGCCCGGTTTTGAAGTTCTAAGGGTACACATGTGATGGCTCCTTCGTTATTTAGTGAGCGAACGACTTTCGAATCTCGCGACTCTGTGTGCCTAATGATGTTTTGGCCTGTTCAGTACTCGAAAAGAGGGTGGGATGCCGCGGGGGTGGGAGGAAGGGGGAGAGAGAGGGAGGGTCATTGCTCACCCAAAGAATCGGGGCAGTCCAGCCTTTCAAGAATCGAACACATTGTTCCACGGCAGCTAGAACAACAATGTGGAGGGGATGAGTGGTGGAGTTCTTGGTGTGGATTAATCCTGTCTTGATCTGAGTTTCTCTCGGGCCAAACTGCCGCCACCAGGCAGGGTGAATCGCACCCACCGGCCAATTTGCCATCCCAGCCCGGCAGCCTCAGCCGGATTTGCAGCGTTCACTATCAAACAGGTCCCTGTGTCATCCGCTCTGCAATGAAATCCAATCTCTTCGCTGAGGAGTGATCCGTCCCTAGGGCTGCACAGTGCTGAACAATGGTGCGGCAGCCAGGAGACCCCTGCCACGTACGAGCCATAGCGGGTAGGCAGACAGGGCCAGCAGAATTAGAAAGCTGCTTGCCCTGCGATGAGATTCAGAGGGGGGGTTTAACTTTCTGCCACGGTGGCAGAAAAAAAAAACGCATAGAAGGATAATATTATTTGAGGGTTCCTAAGGTCACGCCGAATTAGGACAGACGAGAAGTGTGAACCTGATTTGCCTTTATCAGGAAGTAATTTTAAAGTGTGTGCCAATCTTTCTCTGCACTCTGGTCCTAAATGGGACACTCTCCTCAAACTTCCTTGAGAAGGAATTTGCCATGTTCCCAGGCAAAAGGAAAGGCCTGGCCACCTGTTGTAGAAGGCCGGCCAAAAACAACAGGTTTCCCTCTGGCATTCCTGCAACGGCCCGATACCCTCCCTAAAGAGCGCACCACTCATTGTCCCCGCACGTGAGAAGGACAAATAATTCTTTCTCGAGCTAGGAAAAAAAAAAAAAATCAGCTGCTCCAGACGAAATTGCCTACCAGACGTATTTTGTGTTTTTAATATCCTGACGACTTCCCAAAACACGCGAAGAGAAGAAGGTGCGCGCTCTATTTCTGATAGACTAACACGAGTGTGAAGGGGAAAAACAAGGTAGTGAGCCAATGCTTTAAGCAGCTGCTAATTCTTGCAAGGCCAGCCTGGTGCTATTACAAGGAAGCTGTGACTCGGCCTGTTATGCATTCTTCAGATTGGAATTAAAATGCCCAAGGACATCTGGTTTCATAATGAATGTCTTTGTATTCATCTTTCCTTTGAGGATTAGAAAGTCCTTTACCAACGCGATCTATTTATTCTCTGTCACATCCCCAGGAGAGAACGAGGTGGCAGTTTGATCCTCATTGAACAAATGGTGAGGTGAATGAAGGCAGAGAACAGTGACGTAGAATGAGACACAGCAAATTAGGCAGAATTCTGGGGAGGAATCCTACCCGCTCGGAAAGGCAGGCTACCTGTGTGTGCCAGGCTTGGAATTAGAAGCGATAGGTCTTAAAACAGGCCTCCCCTACAGCATCCAACTATGTTTGATGGCTTCCTTCATTTGAAAGTCAAGCCTCTAAAACTGTAAAAGGCATTTCTGTTCTCATTTGTCCCAACACTGAGCTAGGAAGATACTGTAACTAACCAGAATTTAAAATAGGGTCGTTTTGAAATACTTCTCGGTGGCTTTTCCTCGCCATTCATTATGAAGTGCGTTCGTAGTTTGCTCGGCTGTGGACCGCATAGGCTGTGGGCAAATCCTTTAATTTGTGGGCACATGTTATCCGCAGGCATTCCAGCAAGTTTTAAGGCTAAGTGCGTGTGTGGATGTCTCCTGGCTTTGATCCCTTGTGTGGTAAATAGACATCCAAGGTAGCTATGGCAACCTGGGCTGCACGGTGGTGGAAAGGGGGGATTTGGTCACTGGACAAAGAGCAATTTGTTTGATTAGAGAAAGGTGGGGCCGATCAGGACATTTTTTAACCCGCATGATTCCAGGATCTCAGTTCATCTAAGGCATTTGGGTTTTTCTCGATGGGCAGAAAGAATTAATGGTTAGCCGGGACAAAGTTAATTTGCAGATGGAATTTAAATGCTTTGCAGTCAGATGGTTGCTACTTTCAAAAAAGCAACTTCTAAAATGAAAGGGGAGGCCAACATATTCTATCAGTATCCCTGTCGTACCTAGTGTGAACGTTTGTGTTTTCAGAACTCGGTGGGCTTTTAAAAAGAAAGACCACAATCGTTTGGGCCCTGTGCATTTCCGTTCTCCACCTGCAGAGGTCAGGCTTGAAGTGTCTTACGATGGAAGGCCAGGCGGTGGGCACCGCTGGGAGTCGGGATTGGAGTCGGGGAGAATTGCTCTGCTTACTTGGAACAATTAGTTAGCGATTCTTTAATCTTGTGACCAAAGCCACGATGAAAATGAGTTCATTCAAGGAAGAGAATATCAAATACGCTGTGATTAAAGAGAGGGCTACAAAGCCAGGTCAAACGGGAATCTAATCTCCATTTAGATATGGGACAGTTCTATCAACATCACTCCTTTCTGGCTCATTATCAACTCCTTTTATTGCACATGAAACTCATCTCAGGGGTTTTGTTCTAGAAGGTTGTTTGCCTGGTTTTTTAATCTGGCATGTTCTGGAAATGTTTTTAAATGGAAGGACAAAACATTAGGGAGGCTTCTGGATCCACAAGGTTCCCTCCCCCCCCCCCTCCCCGGAGGAAAATGTCCCATTGGCACAGATTTGGATGGCTAATGGCCTACAGAAAGTGTTAAAGAGGGCAGAAGACTGAGGCACTGGAAAAACATGACCTGAGCTGAAATCAGACGCTTAACTGACTGAGCCCCCCAGGCGCCCCTTAAGTTTTATATATGGTTAACTGTTTATGATGAGCATACGACAAAGTCTCTCCTTCATTTCTTACATCATTCAAGGACACTTACTGAGTACTTACAGAATTACCATATTCAGTAGTTCATTCATTTGCGTTACTTTATAGTTTTTTTTTAATATTTTTTTTTTTTTGAGAGGCAGAGACACAGAGTGCCAGCAGGGGAGGGGGAAGAGAGAGAGGGGGACACAGAATCCGAAGCAGGCTCCAGGTTCTGAGCTGTCAGCACAGAGCCTGATGGGAGCTCAAACTCAAGAACAGCGAGATCATGAACTGAGCCGAAAAAGGACGCTCAACTGACTGAGCCACCCAGGCGCCCCCATTTATGCTAGTTTAAATGATTTTTATATGCCAGGCCACTTTGGGGCTACGGGCATGATTTTAATATGATCCCTGTCCTCAAATAATCTTTGATCTGATATATACTTTATCGTTCCCGTAGCACAATGTAAGTTACTCATGGGCAGAGTGCCTGCTTATTAACAACTATATTTGTATGGATAAGAATCCACTTGATAAATTGATGGCAGCCAAACCCTTCTTGAACTTGGGAGACTTGACAAATGATTTGTAATTGTGAAGTTTAGTTCACTTTTAACCACATATCCATTTGTAGAAGTTTATGAATCCCTAGCTAAAATCAATGTATCATAATTCTTTTTTTAATTTTTAAAATGTTTATTTATTATTTTTGAGAGAGAGAGAGAGAGAGAGAAAGAGAGCAGGTGGGGGAGGGGCAGAGAGAGAGGAAGACACACAATCCAAAGCAGGCTCCAGGCTCTGAGCTGTCAGCACAGAGCCTGATGCAGGGCTTGAACCCACAAACCGTGAGGTCATGACCTGAGCCGAACTTGGACGCTTAACTGATGGAGCCACCCAGGTGCCCCTATCATAATTCTTAAATAGTAATTTAATCAAATCTTACCAATAGAGAAAAATAACTCATAGGTACTCCCCAATCTTGGAAGACTTTATGCTCTAAGGGTCTGTTGTTTGAAACCCAGAACATTTTCCAGTGAGAAATGATTCCATTTCTAAACATCACTATCTTTTTTTTTTAATGTTTATTTATTTTTGAGAGAGAGAGCACAAGAGAACGTGTGCAGGGGAGGGGCAGGGAAGGGGGAAACAGAGGATCTAAATCGGGCACTGTGTGGTGTGGGGCTCCAACTCACGAAGAAGTCAGACGCTCAACCGACTGAGCCACCCAGGCACCCCTAAACATCACTATCTTACAAAATAACCAATCTAAGGGGTGCCTGGGTGGCTCAGTCAGTTAAGCATCTACTCTTGGTATCTGCTCAGGTCATGATTTCATGGTTTGTGGGTTCGAGCCCTGCATCGGGCTCCACACTGAGTGTGGAGCCTGCTTGGGATTCTCTCTGTCTTTCTCTGCCCCTCATACGCAGTATCTCTGGCTCTCTCTGTCTCTCTCTGTCTCTCTCTGTCTCTCTCTCTCTTTCTCTCTCTCAAATAAGCAAACTTAAAAATCTGATTAATGTCAGATTCAGTTCTGAGTTTTGAGGGCATGCCTCCATGTTGCACAGGATGGAGCACAGAGGGAGAGAGATTTGCCATACTTTTGGTAACGGGCCAGTCTTGGCAAGGTTTGAAATAGGAAAGGTTTGCGCCAGTCGCGCTTTTCTTTCTCCATCCTTCTGATACCTTCTTGGTCCTACTGGGACTCCCTATTCTAATATACAGTGAGTTGAGTTTCCATAATTGCCCAGCCTCCCCCCTGTCCCGCCCCACCTCCAAACCACACTCCTATTTCCTCTAGACAATGGTCCCGACCGGGTGTTGGGGGAGAAGTAATATGGATGAGCTAAGAGCTCATGACTCTTAGCCCTTCAAACCTCAGGGCGACCCTTTCCTTGGAGAAAAAGCAGGCGGTAGAGCCTGGAGCTGCAAAACTCACGATTGCCCTTTCAGGGACAACATCTGTGGGCGAGGTCACGCCTTTGGCAGATGGGACTTGCTGATGTGACTGCCTGTGGGTCAGACCTCTTCATTTGTTCTCTTCTTAGCATCCTGCCCGAACTTCAAGACTCACTGAGGTCTTTGGGAATGGCAGCCAGGGAACCACAGGGGGCACGGTGCCTGGCACACAAGAAGAATCATTAAATATTTTGTAGGTGGAAGCTGGATGAATTTTAGCAGGAGAGAGCATTTTCCGGGGAGCGTTTCCGAGAGGAAAAAAAAGGGCATTCGGTGGGGGAACAGTAAGGGCCGAATAGATGGACATTAGAGAAAAATGAAACTGTGTTGCAGCTGCTTAACCATGGATCCCATTCAGTTGCCTTCTGGGTGAGGACACAGCCTGGAACATGGCAGGTAGCTTAGCTTACATTTCCATGATGGGGCTACACAAGTGGTTAAGAAATGGAATGCGTCCTCCAGTAGCTGAAAGCCCAAAAGCAAGATAGAATCTGCCGCTCGCTCTCGTTGAGCCCAACCTGGTGTTTTAGGCCTTTGGCCGCCATGCGGTTGGTTTGTTTTGCCAGGTGAGTGGCCTGCCCAAGGTCACTCAGCGTCTGAGCGAACGTTTCTGAGAGAAGACTGAAGTCTTCTACTGTCTTTTCTGCATGTGGTGGCCACATTTTCTCCATGAAATTCAAGACATATGCTGGACCAAGCATTTTCACTGCTTCTGGGTGTGACAGACTGTCTGAGAGTTATGGTTAAAATGATGAAATAGAAATTTCTGAGACGTTTACCGGTTTATGGAGACAACAGGACTAATACGTTTTCAAAGGGTCCACGCAGTAGACCGTGTTATGTGTCATATATCAGCTTGCGGAGGGTGGCTTCGGTCGTGTGTGTTTTGCGGTGGTCTTCCCCACACGATTAAGAGGAAAGGAGCTCTTTGTGGACAAGTGGAATTTGTTGAATGCCCGATTGGGTTGCCAATAACTGGGTGAACGACCAGATAAACGTATAAATGGAAGGCGTCGGCAAATATTAGAAACCGACTTATTTAGGCGATGCATTAGGAATTCAGACAAAGAGTACTGGTGAAAAGTTGAGAGTCTGTGGCTTGAAATTTTCACTCAGAGGAATGCTTTACCCTCCATCAGGGGGCAAAGGTAGGAGCAAGTTTACTTCTGGAACCTGAGTCTTCTAGACTCCCCATCTTGTGCTCTTTTGACTGTACTGCATGCCTTCTAGTAAGACATCATTTGGATATTTGGGGTCACAGGCCAGTTCTAATTTGATGTGCTGACAAATGCCAAGGCATTTCGAACGGGTTGATGGTTTCTAGGGAGTCAAGAGTCAGGAGAGACGGCAGTCCCTTTGGGAGCAGATACTATCTGAAAACTCCAAATCCAAGACTCCAAAACTCCAAAAAATCCAAACTCCACGTAGCCTTCTCTTTGGATTTTGTACTACTTTTGTCTACATATTCTTTGCTCCGATTTTCAATAAGCGTGAACCTGTCAGAGAGTAAAACCTTAGGAGGATTATGTTAACATGGGAGAAAGTTTGAGGAGTGACCGAGTCCTTTTTTTCTCCCAGGTGAATCAAGGTGCTTTGTGGAAATAGTGCAGGAAAATGAAATGGAGAAATAGAAATAGAAAGAAGAATGTATGAGTTCTTTTAGTCAGCATATGGGAGAGCAGAACGGAAAAATTGGCTACTCACCGAGTGACTCAGTTGAGGCTTTTTTCATTGGTCAGTGTTTAAAGAGGATTTCTAAAGAGAGATTGATGCTGCTGATCTGGTATGGCTCTGAGTGAAAGAAGGAAAAAAAAAAAAGCCCTAATAACTGAGCGAGAGAAATTTCTGAGTGGAGAAGAACATGAGACACTTTCGGAATATTTTTTAACATTGTTTTGGTTTAACTAACAAAGAGTGATAAGACATGAATTGTTTGTGACAGCCCCGAACATTGATAACAGAAGACATTAATGCCTGCGGACACAGCCTACATGGTAAAATTCTGGGAGCAAAAATGCTTATTATGTTAGGCCAACACGCTTTGACCTAGTTTTGCTTTTCTGCTTGGAAATTATGTCAGTATTCGTTACATCATTCCCACAGATGAGCAATTGCACATTCTTGTTTATTTCAGCGTCGTCGTTTTATTAGTTTTGTATATTTAGTTCTGACCTCCAAGAAGCCAAACTAATCCTCATTGACTTGCATTTTCCTTTTGAAATGAGTCTTCTGCATGATAAAGAGGGAGGATTTTATGTATTAACAAAACAATCTAAGATGCAGTCTTCAAAGACATTCACTTCTCCTTGATCGGGAGCCATTGCCCTCTCCAAGGCTCCAAAGGCCAGCCAGTTTTCTGCTGATCAGAATTAGTCTTCCTTTCTTTGTCGTTTGGGGATGGAATAGATTACCGTGCCTAAGACTGCCATAGTTGAATAACAAAAAAATTACGGAAAACAAAGAGCTCAATGGGACATTTCCCAGCCCATCATCCGTAAGTTTGCCCATTGCGTATTTCTGCTTTATTTATCTGGTAGAAACTGGCCCAACATGTTTTTCCTATTTAACATTTTTATGGGATAATTTTCAAAATGAATTATTTCCTCCGTTGATTTCAAACACATTTTTTTCCCTGCCATTTAATACTTTATATCACTAGGGGAATGAACCACTTAATTCCTTCGTACCTTTATGAACTCAGATCTTCAAAGAGTGTGTGAGTTCTTGCAGTGATCAACTTACATCACATTTACAAGTATAATTTGCTACCAAAAGACCTTGGACGGTTTTTGGTGCACATGTTTTTGGCATTCCTTATTAACAAATGTAATCAGGCAAAAGCCCCCAAGAATATGGATTCCTGGTTCCTCTTCAAAACGCGACCGTTTGCTCGTTTTCCAATTAAGTCCCTTTGTTGTTAGCTCTTCTGCAAATCCTGTCTGAATGCAGAAGACCCGAGAAGCGAGCGTCCCCTTGAAGCACTACCAAACCAGCTGAATTGTATGTAACCAGGTAAACTGCTGATTAGCTGCGGATCATTTAAAGAAACAGTATGAAAGTAATTGGCCCAGGCGCAAGTCCTAACTGTGATCCGGTGGGGGGGGGGGCTTCAAACGCTGTTTGAAACTGTCAGCTCGGAGCATTGTAGTTTCTGTCTTATCCTTATGCCGATTTAAGTACTAGCATCTTGGAGAGAAACTTCTTTAGAGGATTTCTGAAATCCCTAATTGGTATATAAACATCGTCCCTCCTCCGCAGCCCAAAGTTGTGAAGGATGCTGTTTATCCCTGATGGTGATATCTATTTCTAGGTATTGGTGGCAGACTCCGAGGAAGTGTTCCGGTTGTCGTAGGCAGATGTGACTAGAGTTCCCTCATCTTACATAAGCAGTGGCCTTTCACATGCACTGTTTGCACGCTTTTATCTACTGCTTTATCCTGGAGATCTTTCCATAACAGTGCACAGAGCTAACCTCCTCCTTTTTTTTTTTTTAAGTTTATTTATTTATCTTGAGAGAGAGCAAGAGCAAGCAGGGGAGGGGCAGAGAGAGAGGGAGAGAGAATCCCAAGCAGGCTTGATCTTGAGATCATGACCTGAGCCGAAATCAAGAGTCGGTTGCTCAACCGACTGAGCCACTCAGGTGCCCCTCCCTCCTTTTTTAAAAAAAATGTTTCTTTTCGTTTATATTTGAGAGAGAGAGAGAGAGAGAGAGAGTGAGAGAGAGAGCATGAGTGGGGGAGGGACAGAGAGAGAGGGAGACACAGAATCCGAAGCGGGCTCCAGGCTCTGAGCCGTCAGCACAGAGCCCGACGTGGGGCTCAAACCCACGGACCGTGAGATCATGACCTGAGGCGAAGTCGGACGCTTGAACGACTGAGCCACCCAGGCACCCCAAAGGCATCAATCTTTTTTAAAAAATTGAAAACACGAGGTCTAGTGTACAATGGTGTTTGGCATTATTTTGACAGTGATAAAACTACTATTTGGATAAGAGAATCACTCCAGGCAATAGATTTGGAAGCATAGTCTCAGAGACCCTTGGGCGAGGACCCTTGCGTGCCGCTTGCTAGCTCCGTGACCTTGGCTGGATTCCTTAAGCTTTCCAAACCTGTACATGGGAATATTATCACCAACTTCATAGGGTTGATGTAACGACTAAATGAAGAACTATGTAGGAAAAATGAAATACAAAGCACTTAGAGTATTGGTTACATGTCAGGCATATAAGAAACGTTAGGTTACCGGCGTGCCTGGGTGGCTCAGTCAGTTAAGTGTCTGACTTCAGCTCAGGTCATGATCTCACGGTCCGTGGGTTCGAGCCCCGCGTCGGGCTCTGTGCTGACAGCTCAGAGCCTGGAGTCTGCTTTGGATTCTGTGTCTCCCTCTCTCTCTGCCCCTCCCCTGCTCCCGCTCTGTCTCTCTCTCTTAAAAATAAAAGAAACATTAAAAAACTTTTTTTAAAGAGATGTTAGGTTACCTTCTCTTTTTCTGGAAACAAACTTAAGGTTTCAGGGAAGTCTGGGTTTTGTGGACATTTCCACTTGTTAGCTTCTGAGTGAATGAATACCCACCCGCCCTCACAGAGGCATGTATATACACACACGTACCCAGTGGAGTTATGTACTACATGGATGTAAACCTCTAAAGGCATCCCTTCAGGCAGATATCTGTGCATGTGTATGTGTGTGTGTGTGTGTGTGCACAAATGCATGTAGATTTCATGTATTTGTAAAAATAATCCCTGTAAAGTGTGAGAAAACTGTAACTTGTTGCTAAGAAGTATACCTTTGTAGGACAAGGTCTCCTGATATGCTAAAACAATGCCACATCTCATGATTTCATGTGTTAAAGGACAAATTATTCTGACACATGTTAAAACCATTAGGAAGACTTTACTCAGGACTATCGTGATAGCAACAGTGGAGAGAGATCCGATTCCCCTCCTACAGCTAGAAATTTATGGCATGATGGAAACTTACTAAGAGGAGACATCAGGGTGGGAGAATTCTTATTCAACCAACTTAACAGAATCTTCCTGAAGGCAGGTCAGGATGTCCAGATACCAAGAATGGGGGCTTCTCTCTAAACTGACTTAGCAGGATTCTGGCTAACACTGGGTTGTGCAGGCCCAGTAGGGATGAGGCCAGGGTTGAGGCTTAGTCAAGAGGAGGACTGAGGGAGTCTGACTAAAGTTTGGTTAAGGAAAGAGTCTTTGTTGTATGGCATAATCCAAGAAAGCATTTCTTCATCATCTGTTTTGTTCTTTACAGTGGTCCCTTAATTTAATTTTATTAAAAACAATTCTTTTTAGCGTTTATTTATTTTTGAGACAGAGAGAGACAGAGCATGAGTGGAGGAGGGGTAGAGAGAGAGGGAGACACAGAATCCGAAGCGGGCTCCAGGCTCTGAGCTGGACAGCACAGAGCCCGACGCGGGGCTCGGACCAACAAACCGTGAGATTATGACCTGAGCCGAAGTCGAACGTTCCACCGACTGAGCCACCCAGGAGCCCCTGAAATGACACTTATATGCATGTTTATGTATTTATGTCCTTCACGCAAAAATAAAATACTAAGCAGAGCAGTAACTACACAAGGTAGAATTGGAAAAGAATGTATTTTGGATGTGCGTAGGGTCGCCATTACTGAGAGCTGAGAACAACTAACCACGACCAACCCTGTAACTGTGAATGCGGCCATTTGGATGCTCCTGTCTCCCAGGGCTCTGTTGGTGTAGAAATCGAGTTTTTAAAGAATGTTTCTATTTTGAAATAATTATAGATCCTTAGGAAGTTGCAAAACAATATACAAGGAGGTCCCCTGTACCCTTCACCCACCCCTGCCCCCCCCCATCCTTGGTCCCTGGCAACCAGTAATCTGTTCTCCATCTCCATAATTGTGTCACTTCAAGAATATTACATGAATGTAATCAAACGGTACATAACCTCTTGATTCTGGTATTTTGTTTTTAATCAGCATAATTCTCCGAAGATTCACCCAAGTCGTGGTGTGGATCATTAGTTTGGTATTTTTCATTACTGGGTAGTATTCCACGGTAAAGATGCACCACAGTTTAACCATGCACCTGTTGAAGGATATCGGGTTGGTTCCAATTTGGGGCCATTACAAATAAATTTGTTAGGAGCATCGGTGTATAGGATTTTGTGCGACCATAAATTTCCATTTCTTGAGGACAAATGTCCAGGAGTATGATTTCTGGGTCATGTGGTGAGTGCATGTTCAATTTTGTAAGACACCGCCGAACGGTTTTCCAGAGTGGTGGACCCATTTTACGTTCCCACTGGCGATGCATCAGTGATTCCCGCCCCCCGCCCCTCCCCCCCCTCCCCCCAGCATTGGTGTTGCTCGTATTTTTACTTTGGCCATTCTGGTAGGTGTGCAGTGGTATCTCGTTTGTATTGGTTTTTAAAAGGTGAAGAAATATTTCATCATCTAATGTATTAGATGTACATCTAATAATGTAGATGTATTCAGTACCTCCCAGGTAAGATTCTCACACCCAAATGGGCCTATCGTGGTTCATGGCTGAATTGTCAAAATTCCCTGTGATTGCTGGGTCTTCATTTGAGCCCTGGCTAACATATTGATAAGCAATAAAGGAGCAGTGTTGTATAAAATAGATCTTTCAACATTAGAATGGCCTCCAATTTATGCTTTGAGAAACACAGAGAATGGATACTTCCTCAAGACATAGCAGAGCCACACTTGACACCTATTCACTTTGGGGTGTAGACACATTTAGGGGCGCGATCTAGCCCCGTTGTCAATCTATGTACAGAGGGGTATGTGTATGCAAACACATCTTCACAGGCTGTTGGGACTTGCATCCTAAATGTTCCCTGCCATCCGATCTAGATTCTTCCAGGTCAGGGTTTTCTCAGCCTCAGCGCTATTGACATTTGCGGCTAGATGGTTCTTTGTGGGGCTCTTCTGTGCGTCGTAGGGTGTTGAGTGGCATCCCTGGCCTCTACCCACTAGACGCCAGCAGCAACCCCGGCACCCGCCCAAGATCTGACAAGCAAAAATGTCTCCAGACATGTCAGATGTCCCCTGGGAGCAAAATACCCCACCACCCTCTTTGAGAATCACTGGTCTAGGTAAATGAGAAGGAGAATGTCAGCTTGCAGGTTATCGCACTGGGCTGTGGGCACTTGATGGGCCTCTCGTTACCATGAGGTAGGTTTGGGTACATGCCTGCCTGGTCACTTCCCATAAGCACCAGTGTCTTTCCATTTGCTTCTGTACATTATGGGTGAAGATTAGTGGCTAATGGAGAAAGATACCAGCTGTTGTTTCTTAAAGAGCTTGTACGAATTGAACACGCACCATTAACAACAAAACTTCATGAAAGCACGGTTTTATGTTACTTCACATTGATAGTTTATCCC
This sequence comes from Panthera uncia, assembly GCF_023721935.1. Classification (NCBI taxonomy): domain Eukaryota; kingdom Metazoa; phylum Chordata; class Mammalia; order Carnivora; family Felidae; genus Panthera; species Panthera uncia. The sequence continues at coordinate 6,853,048 of NC_064817.1, read as the reverse complement.
TTATGTTAGATATCATGCTTATTTGACCAGATCTAAAATTGAATAAGGAATAAAATATCTTTATAAAATGAGGCATATCTGTGTGTGCATAGAAAGTTTTATAGAGGAATTGGCACAATCTTGGATATTTTTCTGATTTAAGTTGTTTCACTGAATAATGGTCGAGGATTGATTGATTGGTTGATAGAGAGCAAGTGAGGGAGAGGGACAGAGGGAGAGAGCCTGAGAGACAGAGAGAAAGAGAGAGAGAGAGAGAGAGAGAGAGAGAGAGAGAGAGAGAAATCATAAACAGCGTCCACACTCAGCACGGAGCCCAACTCAGGTCTTCATCTCAGGACCATGAGATACTGACCTGACCCGAAATCAAGAGTCACTTATCTACTGAGCCACCCAGGCGTCCCTCTAATGGTTGAGGTCTTAAGACATTTAAAGAACTCCAAAGCAGGCAAGAGAAAATACAATCGGTTTCTAAAATTTTAATTATACTTAGATGGTAAAAATAACTATTTTAGTCTGTAAAATACCACATTTTTTACCTTACATTGTATTTACAGGGTAAAAATAATATATTTTGTATTTATTATATCGTAATAGGTAATATAAATGTATTTTTCTATTGGAATTAAAAAATAATTATTGTTTGAAATATTATAAGTAGTATATTCTTGTTGATATTGGAATTAAAATGTTATTTTATGTTTATATACACATTACAAATTACTGGAGAAAAGAATAAACTATAACCTCCTGTAGAAATTAAATATTACTGTATCAGTTATACAATTTAAATTCCACTTTTGTCACCCTTCCCTCATTTGATTAGTAACAGAATATACAGAGTGTTCCAGCGTGCTCAAAAATTTGGACAATAGTTATCATTAATGCACAGCTATTATGGCCCTGCCTGTACATTACGCCACTGAGTTGTATTGTAATACAAATCCCCCACGATCGCGGAGCCAATGCAGAATGAAGCCTTTCTTTCTCAGGAACAGAGATTTATAAACTGCCTGGAGGTATCGCTATTTCTAGATGAAGGTGCGTCCTGAAGTGTTTTTGTTCTTTTCTATGCGCTTGTGATCCCAGCAGACTAAACTCAAGTGACACTTAAATACAGCAAAGGCTCTTGGGAGTGTATGAGTTTTAATAAGAACATTTGCCAAGAAACAAATGGGCTGAAATACAGATTGACTCCCCAAATAATAGAATAACATTTGCAAATGTATTAGTTTCATAGTATGACAAATAATACTCAAAACTACTTGAAAATGCTGGAGTCTCTTGAAAAGGTGCCCGAAAGGATTGATTTGTAGATTATGTTGAGAAAAGGCTTTGAAGAAAGAAATATTAAACCCATATGAGCCCAGAAAATGATCTTCCTTTGTTTACAGGATTATATAGAGGAGTGTTGCTTCTAATGTGAGAATACACATTTCTTCAGAGGCTACCGTTGCCCTTCTTGTAGGAAATGACTGGTTTGCTTAGTGTAATGTGCTCAGTGTAAAGGGGTGCTGTACTCAAAATAACATACTTCTGGTTTCCTTATTGCCAGACAAGGGCTATTTTATTTTATTAAAGTTTATTGATTTTGAGAGAGGGAGAGAGAGAGAACGAGCAGGGGAAGGGCAGAGAGAGGGGGAGACACAGAATCCGAAGCGGGCTCCGGGCTCTGAGCTGTCAGCACAGAGCCCAACGTGGGGCTCAAACTCACGGACCGTGAGATCATGACCTGAGCCGAAGTCGGACGGACGCTCGACCGACTGAGCCACCCAGGTGCCCCCCAAATATATTTTTTTAACAAAAGGATGTCATATTAAATGTTATAAAGGTTATAATATAGAGAGGTTAAAAATTTCTAACACTTACCTCTAAATGCTAACTAATGCTTTCCGTTCTGTTTGCTAAGTTGCTGCATGAATGCTTTAAAAGCTATGTCACCGTTGACATCGAAACATCATCTTTGTCACTTTCAAAAATGCCCCAGTCTTTTGAGAGACCAGTTCAGTCGGGTTGAACCATCGCAGTGGCTTTAAACGAAAAGTCTCCCCAACTGGATTCCTTGCCCACCACCCTGGCCACAGACTTTATGTCACTGGGAGTTAAAGGACTTTGGTTCCTTTCTTCATACCTTGTCCCCGTTTGATTCCTATAATGTCACCAGCACACCTTTTCTGATGGCACCCAGGAATGCTAGCACAGCAGGGGAGGGGATTCTCCCCAGGCCCGGTCCCATCCGGGACGTCGTTCGCAGGTACAGTTTGTCCTCAGATGAAATCTGTATCTGTCTCCCTATTGCTTTTACCCATGTTTGGCCCCATCTACACAGCGCGGAACACGTGCGGTTACTCTGTTCTCTTGACGGCGCTTCAAAGACAGAGCTAACAGGGCCTTCTGGGGGCATTTTTCCAGGTTAAATATGCCCAGATGTGTTTGATTTGGACCCTGTCCTTTAGGATCAAGCAATGCTAGTAAGTACAAATGTCCAACAGTGAAATGGTCTGTCCGTGGGAGAGATACGATTCGGCTTCTAAGACCCAGCGATCTTAAAGCCACTATTTTAAACCTCTTCCTGCTTAGATTACAGACTTTGTCTAGCCCACTTCTGAAACGGAACTTCTGAGACTTTGCTAGTGAGTGAGTACTCAGATGATGGCGGGCGTCTAGGTGCTAAGGAAAAAAAAATCATGAATGGACAAGGTTTGAGTTTTGTTCTTTTTGCTTGTCTGATACTCCAAGGATCTTCGTGATGTCTTGTTGGTGTGTGTTACAGGACTCGAAATAGTAATGAAAAGAAGGAGTCCTAACATGGAAGAGAAGAAAACAGGGTGGCTGAGTAGGAGAAGAAGGGAAAGAGGCATCTGGAACTTTCTTCCGATATCTGGAGAGTTGAAGGCCACTGATACTATTTTGAACATCTTAAGAAGTTACATCATTTTTACGTAAAAGACTAAAATCCTGGACAATACGTACAATGTGTTGGGAATAAGATGTTCAGGGGTTGACAGATCGAGCCAGCACCTAGTGAAAAGTAAGGTTGTAAGGAACTAGATCTGAAACTCAGGCCTGTCTCACTGCCCGTCTGGCACAGTACTGGGCAGGTATCAGGCGCTCTATAAATATTTGTTGAGTAAATGACAGAATGAGCATATGGTGGTGACGTCGTGCCCTGAATGGCATGGCTGAGACTCCCAGGCATCTCTACGGACTGGAAGAGTGGTTTGTGTGCTAGGGTTTTTTTTTTGTTGTTTTTTTTTTTTATCATTATAGAAAACTCGAAGGAAATTGTACAGTCCTAGCTTTTAAATGATTATTTTCATCAGATACTTCTAAACCTGGAGATTTGTGAAGTTAGAAAGCGAAGAGGTTTTGAAAAACACTGTGCTAAGTGAGAGAAGCCAGCCCTAAAGGGCCACATACTATATGATCTATTTATATGAAAAGTCCAGAATAAACACATTTCATAGAAACAGAAAGTAGATTAGTGGTTGCCAGGAGTGGGAGGAAGGGAGAATGGGGAGTGACTGCTAACGGGTACAGGGTTTCTTTTTTGCGGGGGGGCGGGGGGGGGGGGGACAGTGATGAAAATGTTCTGGAATTAAATAGTGGCGGCGGTTGCACAACTCTGAATCCACTAGAAACCACTGAGTTTAACTGGTTGAGTTTTTGATATATCAATTTTATTTCAATGACACTGGTTTTAAAAATAATAAGCCCAGCACCCAGCCTTTAAAAAAAAAAAAAGAAGAAGAAGGCATCCTTGGTGGTCCAAGTGGTTGGGAATCACTTGCTGATTATCATGTAGATTTTGTCCCAGCAGAACTCCCACAACCATAGAGAATACAGGTGGGTTCTGGTGTTGCTTCCCTCTTTCCAATAATTAGAAAGAGGCGTGTGTGTGTGTGTGTGTGTGTGTGTGTGTGCGTGCGCGCTCGCGCGTGTGTGCATATAAGTGTAACGGGGCAGTGTACAGAGCTAGGTCATGAGACTTCCAGCATCTGCGGACACCCTGCACTCTTAGGGGGCGAAGTTTAAGCTGTTTGCACCCTTCTCATACCACATACATCTAGGCCAAGGGTCAGCAAACTTGTTTGTAAAGACTGGATCTTATTTTGGGCTTTGCAGGCCACGCAGTCCCTGTCGAAACCGCTCAACTTCGCTATGAGCAGTAGGTATAAACAATTGCACACGGACGTTTGAATTTCATGTCATTTCCACATCTCCCAAAATATGATTCTTTTGAGTTTTTTTCCTCCAACCACTTAAAAATGTAAAAACCATTTAGAGCTTGGGGGCCATATAAAACAGGCGGGGGGCCATAGTTTGCGCACTCTGGCTCCCGGCTAATGGTTGAAAAAGGTACCTGGCCAGTCAGCAGTTTGTTGGGAAGCGTGTTAAAGTCCTTACCCCAATGTACCAGGTAAGGCAATGAATAATGCTACATTATGTTTAAAAGCCAAGCTATTGAGAGACTCAATTGCAGCAGTCCACGTTGTAGCAAATTATGAAATAAAAAATCAGCTAACGGGATTGAGCATGTAATAATGCTACCTTGTGTGGTTTTGAGATTTTTATTTTTAAGTCCGCGAATCTAGGGATATCTTGAACACAGGCCATTAAGAAGTCTGCCAAGGCTGTGGATTTAAAGCCCTGGGAATTCTTCATTGCCCCCGGCTGCTGAATTTTACCAGCAAAGTTACTCATTAAGTCCACATTTTTACAAAACTATCAACAATGCTTCTTTATACTTTATCTGCATTTGACACACATCCAGAAAGATGATCTTTAATTTGACTGATGAGTGCATCCGATGTTATTCTAATGACAACTAATTTCCGGAAAGAAAAACTTTTCAGAAAGTGGGTCTCTTACATCTGGAAATAAATGTCCCCAACGTTCCAGCCCGGGAGTGAGTGGTGTTAGATGCTTCTCACAGGATCCTGGGTGGCCACCAGGAGCCTGGAAATACTTCCTGGGAAATGAGCCGGAAATGCAAAAGGAAGAAAACCTTGGGAATATGTGGGCCATTTTATGCTACACTTTGGGGGCCTTATTTTCTGATTTGAGCACAAGTCAAAAGTTGAGGAACATGGAGATTTGGGGGAGGTCTGACCCACTGCTCCCAGCCCCTTCGATTGAACATCCCCTTCAATTCTGTAATGGAAGTATTTAGATCTATTAATTTGAAGAAAAATGGGATCTATATTTACCCGGATCATAAAGAAGAGAATTCAAGGGGGAAAAAATCGAATGTTGAGCTCACCACAGTTTGTAGCATAAACTTTACTCTCGAACTGATTTTTTGGTGCCTGAATAAGTCAAGTGCCCACCGTGGTATCCATGGTGAATTATACATGGGCTGTATCCTCAGGGGGCTTATGGTTTATTCCACTTTACAGCAAAACCAATAGAAATATCCTTACAAATATGGCAACTGCAGAACTTTCTTCCTAATCCTAAAACTCTTTCCTTATTCTTGGCCAGAGTAATGAATACAGCATCCCAATGCCGTTTGATTGTCTCCATGTCATACGGTACTCAATTTGTCACGGCTAAAGTCTGCCCTAGAGAAGGTTAACTGTGGCTTTTTTCTGGTGATAACAGAAGACATAGAGAGATTATTTACAGAGCTGCCTCCTGGAAGGTTGAAAGCGTTTTATACAAACTATTACCTGATTTCTTCTCACGGTGATAGATACCTTTTTTAATTTGTTAGAGCGAGAAAGACAGAGCATGAGTGGGGGAGGGGCAGAGAGAGGGGGAGACACAGAATCCGAGACAAGTTCCAGGCTCTGAGGTGTCAGCACAGAGCCCGATACGGGGCTCGAACTCATGGACCGCGAGATCATGACCTGAGCCAAAGTCGGCCACTTAACCGACTGAGCCACCCAGGCGCCCCTCACAGTGATATTTAAAGTGTCTATGTAGTTTAATTTCTGTTATATGGGACTTTACCATTTTTATTCTTACTTGCAGCTCTGTGAGGTAAATGTTTCCACCACTCTTTTCTGAATGAGGGAAATGAGGCCCAGAAAGATATAAAATGGGGCAGCAGGTACCAGAAGTGATAAAATACTGGGTAAGCTTCCTGTTCAGCCACATCTGATCCCTAATCCCCTTCCTTCTCTTTGCACCTTAGCATATGATTTAGCAATCACTGCTTCAATTTTCCCTGCAGCAGAGTTAGGAAAACTAAGGCCCGGCAGAGCATTCAGATTTCCACTTATCTTCTCACATGATTCTTTGGTCAGCCCGTTATAAAGAGTAAAAGACAATCTGAGTGAAATACATCCGATGGATGCCTGAGCCGGCGAGGTCGCCCAGCACCAAGAAAACCAGGTGGCAGGGGGCACTGGGAACTTGGTCATTAAGTGGAAGGTGATGAAAATCCCCCCGAGGGACCATTGCTCCGAGCAGGGGTCAAGAGCTGGGACTTGACTGGCAGGATTGACTGTAGATTCTCAAAGGGTCACACAGGCCAGCGAGAGGCCTGAGATTGGCAACTGTATTTGAATTGATTCCCACTGACCCAGGGTCTGTGACCTGGGAGACAGACATCGCCAGGATGTCCTCCACTGGTATAATTGGTACGATCGTAAAGTAGAAAAAGGAAGGTGTATTCGTCACCGTTGCTGCATAACAAGTCGCCACAGACTTACAGGTGAAAACCACGTCCATTTATTAGCTCGTGCTTCTGTACGTCACAGGTCCGGGTAGCCCACTGTCTTCTCTGCTCGGGGTCTCCTGAGGCTGAAGTCAACGTGTTGGCCAGGGTGGGCTCTGATCTGAAGGCCCTGTGGGGAAGAAGATGCTGCCAGGCTCACACCTGTTGTTGGCGGGTTCATTTTCTTGCGGTTTTGGGGACTGAACTCCCTGTGTCCTTGGTAGCTGTCGGCCGAGTCTCCTCTGTCTTCGTCTTCTCATGTGGCCCTCTCCATCCGCAAAGTACAACAGCACGTGGAGTCTCTTGCACACACATGATCTCTCTAAATTCCTCCTCTGCCACCAGGTGGAAAACGCTTTCTATCGTAAGGGCCCATGTGCCCATCTGGATCATCTCCCTTCCCCTGACGTCAACTGCGCTGTTATTTAACAACATGGTCGGGGGAGTGATACCTCACATCCATGGGTTCTGGGGATTAGGGCCGACATGGGTTCTGGGGATTAGGGTTGTCGGGAAGAGGTATCCCGGAGGCCCAGACAGCACTAGAGGGCAGCACAGAGCAAGAGCTACTAAGAGACTCCCACGGTACGAGTCTGTTCGGAGATGGTTTCTTCATCTGTCTTCAGAGCATCTTCTCACCCAACGTGTGCCTCCTCACCCAGACCCCGTTGAGTCTTTAGTAAGAACATGGGAGAGGGAACAGGTGCCGACCATGGGCACGTCACAAAAAATTCGCCGTAGATCTGCCGCTGGGAAGCTGGGTTTCTCCAGCTCCGAAATGGGCTGGAATTCATTCAAGGATGAGACATTTAAAATGGAAAAATTCATCTCTTGGATCCCAGTGACGTAAAGGCTACTGTTTGCGGTACGTCTGATGGCATAGCACTGTGTTTGGCAACCTGTTTCCATCATTGATCCTCCAAGGAGCCTTTTCAAACGTTTTTTCCTAATTGCTCCCCCCCCCCATAAAATTTTCCTTACGCAGCTATATTGTATACCTATTTATGTGTATCTGTGCTTTGTACATAAAAAGAGTGAGACTATTTGCCACCAAGAACTAATTTTCTCACCCTTGAAGGCAGTATTGCCCTCACTGGCAACGCATGCTGGTAAAGGGAAAAAAGAAATTGCTCACATTTTAATATTTATTAAATCTTCAACTTGTACGGTCTATTTGATTTGGCAACTGGCAGTAATACTTAAGTTGTACTAAAAGGCACTTAAGATTAATCCTGAGAAATCACAAGAGTCTTTGAACATGAAAAATCACCCAGTATGTTCTATTTTAAAATAACAACTTGCAAAACAGCCTGTGAAGTATGCTCCCATTTTTGTGGATAAGACGATAGAAAAATGACTCGAAAGATTGATGGACCGAATGCTGCTTCTTGGTGGTCAGATTCTTTTCGAGGCATTTTGCTTTTGGGGAATGTTATAAATGAACACATACTATAATTGTGTCAAGAAAAATACTATTAGAAAAGTTAACCAGTCTCTCTTTTTTTTTTTTTTTTTTTGCCTTCAACATTTAAGATTAATAGGCACTATAAACTCAATCATTCATGTGTAGCAAAAGGAGAAATTTTTCGCATGGTCCATTCATGGCTCCTTTAGATCTCTAGAGGGCTTCATGCCTCAAAGTGTACTGTCGCATTCTTCTTAATTCTGGTTGAACGCACGTACATTATTTTCTGCAAAGCAATACCACCTACTAAAGAGTGTTTCTTCTCTTCTAGTAGGGTTTTGGTGTCCCCAGAGCCCCCTTAGTCCTGTTTACTTTGGATATTTCAGGAGTTACTGTAGGATTTAACTGTGGTGAGTCTTTAAGCCCTCTTTTTAAATTCACAAACTGCCTCTAATCTTAGAAAAATGTCAGGTTACACTTTTGAGAGGTTTGGGAACTTGACATTTTGTAGCCCAGTTAGGGTGTAGGCTGTTTCCACTCTGGGCACCTTGTTCCAATTTACGTCAGAGGGAATTATATACAGGTCAGGGCTGGGAGCAGCTTATAATTAATGGGGTGGACAAGTGGATTTTTAGTGTTTCATAAAATAAAATGGAAATCACATGTGCTTGGAACTGTTGTGTGTTTTTAAATATTTACATTTATCCTAGTAAACATTAATTATAACTGATATGTTTCTCCTGTGAATTTGCTACCTGGGAGGTCACAAGCCGTTGTTCACTGAGTGAAAAGGATGGTTGACGAGCTTGTTATACTTTTTAAAAAAAAGACAAAAAAGAGTACTTGGGGAGATATTGGTGAGTGAACTCGTGGACATAATCCAGTCTTAGGTTTTTCTCCTAATTTTCTCTCGTGTTTAAAGCACCCACTTGCCAATATGATCCAAATGTCAGTCCTTCCAAGGGAGACTGGCAAGTGCTTAGCTTGTGAAATTCCTGAATGGCTCCTGGTAAAGGCACAGGACCAATGCTTAACTATTAGTTGTTGTTTTTTTAAGTTTATTTATTTTGAGAGAGAATGAGTTGGGGAGGGGGAGAGAGAAAGAGAGAGAGAGAATCCCAAGCAGGCTCCATGCTGACAGCACGGAGCCCAACATGGGGCTCGAACCCACCAACCGTGAGATCATGACCTAAGTCGAAATCAAGAGTCGGATGCTTAACCTACTGAGCCACCCTACAACTGGGGCTCCAGTTTTGTTTTCTTTTTTAAATTAAAGTCTCGAAGTAGTTGAAGCATTTACTGGAAGCTACAGCATCCACATTTTCTTTGCATTCGTACATCGGAAATTTCCAGTTCCTTGTGATGGAGCGGCACGTTCTCAGCTGGACTCTGCCATGTTCCCGCTCTGTGGCCCTGGGCAAGGTGCCCTAACTCGGAGCCTCAGTTTCCCCATGTAGAGAGTGGAGAAAATGGTACCTACCCTTTTGGGTCTGTAATTGATAGAAAGTGCCTGACAAATGGTAGGTACTTAAAAACATGTCAGCTGTGGACATATGGAAGAATGGTCAAGAAAAGGGAGGTTCAAAGGAAGCCTTACGTGAGTTGGCATTACATGTCAAACACTTGCGTGTTAGGTGTATTAACACATGCTTTATTCTTGCCTAGAAGTCCCCAACCCCTCCCCCCCACCAAGTAAGTATTATTTCCATTAACAATTCCCTTTATAGATACTCTTTGTTTAGTGCAGGGAGGAATCAGTATAAGCACACTGTCTCCCAGGATATAATAGTTAAGTGAGTCGTGCAACGTGAGACCTGCTTGCTCTTTTCTAAGGAAGCTGTTAAAGTACTGAACGGGAGGGCTTCGCAGAGCTAGCAGGTAACAATGTCCAGCACTTCCCGATGCTTCCGCAAATGAGCCGGAAGGGTGTTGGAGTGGTTCTACATGGGATGGAGCTACTCGTCCAGACCTTTGACCAAGGATGTCCTAGGCACCCACTCAACCTGGAAATCACCGTCTGACAGATGGCGGAGGCAAAGCAGCCTCAGGCCCCTTACGCTGCTTCTGAGTGTCCCACTTTACGAAGTCTGCAGAACTCTCCAAGGCTTTCAATCTCTTGTATTCCCCGAGGGCTCCTTAGGGGAAGAAAAGTGTCTGTGCTTTGGGTGTCAGTATCCTTCTTCGGGGCAGGACCTGCAAAACGGACTGAGAGAAGAGCCGACAGTACGGACAGAAGGACAATAGCGAGCCAGAAGGAAGGCCCTGGTTGTTCTGATCGCGGGCAAGCTCTGTACTGCATTGTAGGTTTTGAGATCTAAAATACACACTCGATACATACATCCTCCATATATACTCACCACATCTGTGCCCAAGACATAGTGGTTGATAACATTAATACATAAATGGCTATCTTTGTGCCTTACAGTAAAGTCCTATTTTTAGGGTGTGACCACTGCCTCATTTTGAAAATAGTCATTGTTCAGAATCATTTGGTATCGTTAGCCTACCTATAAGGCGATCTTGTATAGGTCCATAAGTGAGCCATGGCTGATCCCTTCACTTCCATTCAGTCCTTTGGAGAAATCTTTATGAAAATCCTACTGTGCGCCCAGTGGCTAACAGTTCCTGGCGGATAATAAGGTCTCAATCTACGTTAGATTTGCCCAGTGCTTCTTTGAGGATGAGTGCATCGTAACACCCCTTACTCCCCCCCCCACCCCCAGAAAAAGAGGTGCGTGTGTATGTGAGAGAGAGACAGAGACAAAGACATTCTACTTAGAGAGATTCTACCTAGAGAGCAAAAGCCCCAGTCTTCTCTTCACGCGTACATGGTGAGGTATCTGGAATCATAAATGATCCTAGCTGACCTGGTTCCCGGAAGCCTGATGTAAGACTCGAGGGCTCTGACCGTTGGGCAGTGCTTTGAGTCAATATGGTGTTATTGTTTGATAGCCGCAGGTGGCACGGCATAGAATTCTGTGGGAACTTGCAACACGGAACCCAAGAGAGGGCTGGGCTGGCTGTGACCATGTTGTGGAAGGAGGACGTTTGGGGCCAGTTCTGAGCTGCCATCACGTTCTACCATGAAACCTAAATCCTAGCGCTTTCTTGGTCCGTTTAAATCCGTACGTCAGAGGAATTGACACGGTCTTTAATTTGTGTTAATAAGCTTGATGGGAAGCACTGTATTAAAAGTATTCACTATTTACACTTATTGAACAGGTATAGAGGGAATTTTCGTCCCTTTAACACGTAAGCATACAGAAACTTCAGCCTACCTGAATTTTGCCAACAGAGTCAAACGTCTCTGTTAACCAGTTTTCTACGTTGTACTTTCCCAAGAGATGGTGAAATACAAGAAAGAAGGCAATATCGTGGATTAATGTAAAAATTCACGGTCACGAGTACAAATCTACGTTCCGCTCCATCTCTTAAATCTCCTCTATTTATGATTAAAAGGAAGAAGACTTTATGGTGATGATCTCAAGAAACAATACAATTTGGAACTACCTAAGAACTTTTAAATTCCATCCCATTTGTAGTTAACGCAAGAAAAGCAGGCTCAAGCATTTTAGGAACGTTCTCAACGAGGATTTAAAAAAAAAAAAAAAGACAAGGTTTTCTATTTGAGGTTCAGTTAACCAGAAAATTAAATTAACCAGAACTCTCCCATTTTCGGAGAATTTCAGCTCATTGAAGGTTGATTGTACTTTTATCAGGGCCTTTGTTCCCGTGCAAAAATGAATTCCACTTTCTGACTTATTATTTGGAGACTGATTAGTACGAAGTACACCTTGAATGAGCGGGGCAGAGGTGGCTTTCTGTTTTGGGATTTAAATTATTACTCTCTCTTTTTCTCTATATATACAGAGGGAGAGAGAGAGAGAGAGGAAGAGACAGAGTGAGCTTGGTGGCAGACGTGTTTACGTCGAAAGAAATATGAGTAGTTAATGCTCTCGCTGCGACTTGTCCTCCATTTTCCTATTTCAAGTGCTCTTTTCCCCTTTCCAACCTGCCATTAGGAACGGAGAAGTATTTTCCTAGAAATAGAACAATGCTTTCTACTCGGCCTCTAGTTCACCGCAGGAAATGCATCGTGGTAAAAATAATTTATAAGTGAAAATGTAATGCGTTGCTGAAGATAACCAGGAAGTGGGGAGCAAAAACCCTAAGTAGCAGAGAGAGGCCAGATGGTCTCTCTCCCTCTCTCTCTTTTTTTTTCTTAATGCAGCCACGAAGCAGGAAATTTTGCTTGATTAAGAAGGCTCCGGTGTCGATTTTCATTCAGCAGTTTTGCGGGCCGTGTGTTAATGGAGATAGATATACGCGCGCACAGAGCACAGGGTTTTCATTCCCCCAGTCGATTGTTGGTGCCATTGTGAGCAAGCTTCTGCTGCTGAGAATGCGAAGTTTTAATGATAAAGAAGGAAATGGGTTCCCAGTCTCAGAATCTGCCCACTACCCTACCGACTCTCCGTCATTACCATGTCCATCATATTGTTGTAGGGTCTGGTGTTTTGTTTTGTTTTCTTTTGATAGCCCAGAGTGGAAGAAAGGCTGTGTACCACAGTGGCTAACTGGGAGAAAATAGAGGTTTTGGAGTTCAACACTCCAGGGGGCTAATGTGCATAAAGGACCTGCGTTTAATCCTCGGAGCTGCCAGTCAGGATCACGATGAAGAAGCACCCATGCAAAGAATTGCTTTCTGGACGCTGCTAGGCGGGGGCGGGCCGGGGGGGGGGGGGGGGGGCCGGAGCGCCCCTATTCGGACCGTGATGTTTTGGCAGTTGATGCTCAGGCAGGTTGCCTGGCAGTGGCTTGGGCACAACAAAGCTCCCTTCTGGGAAGTCACCCTGCCACCGTCCTGCCCCCTCGGCCCAGCGCCCCCGGAGAAAGGCATTTCCCACTCTGAGGGAGAGAATGAATAGAGCGGGGGAACAGAATATTTGCATCCGTTTACAAGGGAGTCACTTGGAGGAGTTTGTAATGGAAAGAATAGACTTAGACAACTGGCAGGACCCTTTGGAACCGCGCCCTGGGTCAAGTGTCTGTTGATTTAAATCAGGACAAGGTAAAGGAGCGCCGTAACCATCTTTACCTTAAAGATGAGCGAGCAGACGTTGAGAAGGGCTCTTGTCTTTCTTTTCCAAAACGCGATGCTTCCTCACGTAACTGCGATACTTCTGCCAAACAACGTCCATATTTATTATCAGAATAAATACATCTCCACTTTGAGGTAGCTTAGCCACCCGGAAAGCTCACTGTTCTCAAAGCTAGGTAGTTTCTCGTAAGTGAAGTTTTAAGCCCTAGATTGTATCTCAAGTACTGAGTCTTTCCAGTTTCGCCTTTGTTTATATCCAAAAAGCCAGCTCTTGATATAATCTGATTCAATGAGAGGATAAAACGCGCAAGATGAAGTGCTCACTTAGTGGCTGAAAATGAAGCTCTTTTTCCTTTAAGACTCAAAGAATCCTAGACGACAAACAAATAAGACACAAAGCAAACAACAACAAAACCCCTGGAGTCGGGTCCCTGAGATCATACCTTTCGATATAAATTCCAAGGGAACCTCTTGACTTCCTGTTTCATAAGTTGCATTTATAATTTCTCTCAAAGTTACGACAGGAAACCTTTGGATAATGCAAGGAAAATCTCTCAGAGGTTAGCCTGCCTCGAGAGTGTTTTTAAGAAGACACTAGAAGAAGCCTCATGGCCTTTGTGGGATTTGTTTTCATATGATTACAAGTATTTTTTTTTTTTCAGAATTATCAAGCTTCCAATGAGACATTTTAAATGTTGGTTTTAGTTTAATTTTTTAAATTTTTTAATGTTTATTTACTTGAGAGAGAGAGAGAGAGAGAGAGAGTATGAGCAGGGGAGGGGCAGAAAGAGAGGGGGAGACACGGAATCGAAGCAGGCTCGAGGCTCCGAGCTGTCAGCACAGAGACCGATGCGGGGCTCGAACTCCCGAACGCTGAGATCGTGACCTGAGCCGAAGTCGGACGCTTAACCTACTGAGCCACCTGGACACCCTTTAATGTTGGTTTTTAGGCCAAAAATCTTTGGGCTGGGGAGAACTCCCCCTCCGAGAACGACTTGCTTTATAAACGCCGCTATGCCTGGTGCTCCGTCCTCTTCTAAACCTGCTTACTGGTGTCTCTGTGGTGTAGGGCTGGCACCTGCCACCCCTGCTTCCCAAGCCGGGCCCTTGGCCTCTGCTACCGCTGCAGTAGCCACGCGTTACCGTCTCACGATTCCTGCCGTGTTGGTCTCCCTTCAGGCCGGGAATTTATTTCTCTTGAGATACCTTTCGTTACTGACATCACTGCCCACAAGACGCCAACACAGCTCTCAGGCCATGGGCTCCCCCGGTTTCCACTCCTCTTTGATCTTCTGGGCATGGAGCCCCAGCTGTACCTGTTCATTAACCCCCGCGCTCTTTCCCCACCTCTTTCCTGTCCTTCCTGAAATTTCTTCTCCTAGAGAGGCAACAGCAAAACCAATGACTCTTGAAATGTCTGTTAATTTCCTTCACGCCCTTCCCTGGACCCTTAACTGCCTGGCCCGTTGTTACTTTCGACTTCGTGTTAACATCCTGCCATCAAGATTCTCAGACCTTCAGGGAGTTCTAAGTCCCGTAGTTCCTGGGGTTTTTTGGGTCCACCGTGTGATCGTGGCTTTTCTCGCAAGTTCTAATGCTAGAAAAAATCAAGAGGTCACTGCTTTCCAATAATTGGTCATGTTATCTTTTCGTGCAGTGACCTCTTCCTTTTTTCTTGGTAAAAGTTGGATTTTCACGTCCTTGAAACAGAAATCATCCGTTAAGGAAATCTGTCAGTAAACATTGAGCAACTTGAGAAATTAAATCCAAACTCTGCTCCCAAACGCTGGAAAGTTTTATACTGAAATTAAGATGTTGTTTGCTCATTTATTGGCAGGGCGGCAAGGCAAAATATTAAGAAAGCCTGCACAGATATGAGTATAAACGTGTTTGTAGCTACAGTAGACCTCACCCACCCCTCTATTTTCTATCATGATATCCTTTTTATTTCTTTCATTTTATGTATGGTTCTCACCCATTTCCTGGTTTATTTTATGTCCCTTTCATTAAAACGTAAGCCCTCCCAGGACATATTCACCCGTGTATTCCCAGGGCCCAGGGCAGTGCCTGACTCACAGCAGGACCTCAAAAATACCTACTGAATGAAAGACTATTCAGAGAAATGACTTGCTCTCTGGTTTTACGCCAAAGGTAGCGCTAACATTAAAAAAAAAAAAACAAAAAAACGCTTAAGCCAACTTAACGCACGTGTAGGATTTCTAATATCAAAGAAGTAACAAAACGAGCTTACTCTTCCCACCTCTTAAAATGAGTTTCGGTTAAGAGCAAAGACCAGATACAGGCTGATTTGGGGCTAATAAGGAAGTAGTTAAGGGCTCTGTTTACTATGGGTGGGGCCCACCTGCTCTCTTCCTGGAACCCCAGCTGATGTTAAAGGATGGTAGGGGTGAGGAGTGTGGAGCACTTTCTGGCGGGCTCCTTTGACCCCTGGTCTTCCATGACTCAAGCGTCATTCACTGTCACGTTAAGTGCCTCTGCCCTCACTGCTGGAAAGGCCGGTGGCGATCGATCCGATTTCCTGGGCCAGATTTCCAGGAGGAGCCAGGAGCTGTGTCTGTTGGACAATAATTCTCCAGGGACCTCTCACGTTTCTGTACCTCTGGCGAGCTGAGGTACGGATGGCTTTTGTTCCAGACGGTCTTTTCGAGGATATTCATCCGTATAGCCAACAGCTTAGAAGATTGACATAGAGTATCTCGACAGAGTATCTCCCTCCGGGGTAGAAAGTAGGTTGGTCTGCTGTCCGTTATGGTAAAGATAATGTTCTCTACAGGGCGAATGCCAGAGAGGTTGGCTTGCAGCCCATAATGAGAGGTTGGGGTTTCCTGAGCTCGGGTTTTTCAGCTGTGATGCAAACCCTCTACGAATGCAGTGAGCACCTGGGGCGCTCCGTGGACTTGGGGGACGAGGGGAACCAGCGTGACTATGAGACATGAGATGCCTGCTGTGCCCTGCCTTAAAACCGTCCTTTGTCTCTGACTCACGGGTCTCATGTCTTCTGCCGAAATCCATGAAACTGGTAGGCTAACAGCTTAGCTCCCGAGCAGGAAAAATCTGAAAGCCGTCACTGGTCTTGATAGTCTCACCTGTGCCACCTGTGTCAGGGTCTCTTATTTCCTGCGACATCAAAAATTCTGGCCTAGGATTCATGTGGGACGGGGAGCTCTGCAGTGAGGAGCGGAAAACTGAAGGCTCGAGGTCACGGCCGGAGGCCCAGTGGCAATGAATAGAGGTATATTGATGTCTGGGAAACAGAGGACCTTGCCTACGTGAAGACAATTATTAAAAAAGAATTAATGTTAACAGCAGGAATGCCGGTTTATTCGTTATATACTATTTCTTTATACAAGACGGCCCATGAATGTTATTGAACAAGGACATGGATTGAGATCCTTCCTGTTTCCAAAAGTGATCTGGAACAGTTTGCAATAAAAAATACAGATCATGAATGTACTCAGAGAAGGGTGGGAAGTGGTGACCGGGGACACGAGAGGAAGAGGGGTGTGGGAGCTACAATTTTGCTAGCGCTTTTGCAACTTTGCCTCACTTAATCCTCAAAAGACCCTTCGAGATTGTTCTCATTGTCGCATTTTGCGGATAAGGAAACCTTACAAGATAGGAAACGGCAGAAGCCACGGTTTGAACTCAGGTGTATCTGGTTTCAAGGTACACGTTTCTTTGCACGACACCATACTGACAGTCTCACCCCAAAACGAGACCAAGCGTAGTTGGGCCAGCTGAGCTCAATCGAGGCTTAACCCCAGCTTTTCTGCCAGCACATCAAAGGGAGAGCCAGATGAAATGCGTTGTCTAAAAGAGGAAAGTCTATTTGCTTTTCCTTCCGCTGGCAATAGAAGGAGGGGATGGGGAAAGGCGAAAGACGTGGAATAGCAGCGGAACAGAGAGAAGAGGAAACGGACGGCCATTTTGGAAGCATTGCAAGACAGGATATATTTTTACTTTTCTGAACCCTCTAGCTCAGAGACTGCAATAATGATCATTATAATTCTCATTATGTGGTAAGTCCAGTAGACCATATGAACTCTGATGCTCTCACTAAATGTGTTGTCCCATTAGCAGCTTGAGTGGAATTTGAATCGGAAAAAAAGTAGAAGGTAAGAAGAGTATGATTTGGGGGCGCCTGGGTGGCTCAGTCGGTTAAGCGTCCGACTCTTGGTTTCAGCTCAGGTCATGATCTTGTGGTTGTGAGATCGAGCCCTGTGTCGTGCTCTGCACCGAGCATGGAGCCTGCTTGGGATTCTCTCTCTCTATCTCTCTCTACCCCTCCTCCCTCCTCAAAATAAATAAATAAACATTAAAAAAAAAAGAGCATGATTTGACCAAACCCATCTGTGACCTTCACGTTAGCTGTTCGGTCGCGGTGATTGTTTCTCAGCGAAGAATCCATTCCGTGGCTTCCCTAGGAGTTCTTGAAAACTCTCCTTAAAGGTTATATTTAAAGTATGTAAGTTAGAAGAAAAAAAGTGTAAGTTAGAGTATGCTCCGAATGGAGAGAACCATTTTTGTAACAAATTCCGTTTCCTTACGAATGTACCCTAAGTTCCTTCAGTTATCTAATAAAAAGTATCTTACTTTAGATGGGGCAGAAACAGATCTAGAAGTTTCAAGGAGTGGATCATGGGTTTAAAAAGTGAGTGATTTAATCTGATTTGAAAGTTTTAATTTCATGATACTGTGTGTGTGTGTGTGTGTGTGTGTGTGTGTGTATGTATTTAAATGACAACCCAGTTTTACCGCCCCAGACGTAAAGATTTCTTGCTGCCTGGAAAACTCATTCATCCATTAGCATTTAAATCTTTTCAAAGTATTTTTGCTCAGATTTCTCCCAAGAAGCCACCTGCCTTTGTTCTGTGAGGACGCCCGGTTCAGATGCTGTTCTTAATATCCTGTTTTCGTCAGCACTGTTGTTCTTTTCATTGCCATTCTTCCATCGTCCCCCTTCTCTCGTGTGGTGCTTTACAATAACAACTCCGAACAAAAGAGTCACTCCTGTTTCTGTTGCCTTAAAAAAAAAAAACCCAAAAAACAAAAGACTTCATCCCCTGACGGTAGGGCCTCAGTGATCACGGGAAACATTGAAAGCATGTTCTTCATAATAGTTAACCAGGAGTTGTGAATCAAGGTTACTTTTCTTTAGTTTTCAAGATCGCAAAGTAGCTTCGGGGCATTGTGAACATGAGGCCTTTGTGTGTGGCTAACTTTGAAGTTGAGAGACAAAGCGATTTCCTTTGAGGAAAGGAGCTATCGCGTTTGAGAGAATTTCCCAATCTGTCCATACAATAGGCATCAGTTACTATATGACATTGTCATTACCTCAGTGAGTCATGGGACTGGAGGAGTTGTGCGTGCCACTGAACGTAAGCTTTTCGATGTTCAGAGAACAATGGTGAAATGCCATACTGGCCATCATCAGGAACTATTTACTGATGCATTTTTCTCCCGGTGGATAATAAGTGGGAAGGGGGGAGAGTGCACTTTCTCTGCCTTCTAGAGGAGCGTTGTAGGAATGAAGTAAGAGAAGGTTTTCCCAAGGGGCAAGCGTTTTTCCAGATGGAATCTACTTGCTGCAATAATCCAGCTCAACTGGTCCGTCCTTCACAGACCAGACCTCTGATGTCATTTTGCTGTTTTCCAGGTAACCCTTTTCAGATACGGGCAGGCTTTAAAAAAAAAAAATGTAATATATAAATCGTGTAAGGTTTCCGTTTTTGCATAGAGGAAGGCGTGTCTCTCTGATCCAGGAGGGATGTTGTCACCGAGGGATTTGTGAAGGGTGAGTTCTGTCAAGTCCCACGTAATTTTGCAAAGGCGCTTACGTGTGTGGGTGTGTACAAAAATCAGTTCCACTGTAGACGTACGTAGGGTTTTATAGAGACAGAGAATAGTTCCATGCATGGGTGTAGAAATGCCTGTCGAACTAGAAACACTGGGAAGAAGCGTCCACGGGAGCTTCCATTTCTGCCACCACCACACTGGAGGTGTCAGGAGACTAGGTGTGACAGGTGTTCTCTCCCTCCCCTCTCTTTCGTGTCCGCTGCCGCTGCCCTCAGCACGAGATTCTTGCCTGGCGCTCGGTACAGCACAGACGGGGAAAACATCGGTCACTTTCAACTGAATGCGAAATAGGTGCCATTTGCCTTTAACACTGGATGTTTGCTTTCTTCGCGTAAACTGTAAAAGACATGAAATGTCTGAGACCCTCCGGCGGTGGGAAATCGCCTGTAGAGGTTGTCAGATGATGCTCCGTAGAAGATGATCAAGGTTGCGGTTGTTGATCCTTTTCTTCCGGTTTTGAGGGGTGAAGTCCATGTTTGTTTCCTGATATTCCAACTCTAGATGTTCAGGCTCATTTGCCACCGCAGCGCCAAAATACGGACAAGTTAGGCATGTCTCGTAGAAATTTTGGCAGGCTTAAGGTTGTTTTAACAAAGGCAACACTTTCACATCTCATGCCGAAAACTTCTTTTGAATTCTGTTTGATGATGGATGCGTGTCTCTCCTGTGGACAGCGAGGTCTTCCTTGGGAAGTCACCTCTTTGTGAAATTGAGTAATCCCTTTGTTTATTGTTAATAGACGGATGAAATTGTGATTTGTACAGACATAAGCCAAGAAAGTGTATGTTTGCATTTTTATGTCCAAACATGTGAAGCACGCTTTGGTTTACCGTGAGGTGTTGCAATGGCACGAAAGTAGGCGTCACGACACGCCAGCCAGGCAACAGTCCTTGCCTCCTGCTTGCCCTTTTATCAAGAAGTTTCTTAAACACCTTTGGTGGAGGCTGGATATCTGATTTTGCACGTGAATCGTGCAGGTTTGCAATCAGTGTGTGGGGTTTTTTTTGTGTGTGTGTGTGTTTTTACACTTTCCTGATGATTTACTTGAGTTGCCTGTTCTTGTCTTGCATGGTGATAAGCAACATCCTTGAAAGAATTGCAGGGCAAGACAATTTCTTTTTCTTTTCTTTTCTTTTTTTTTTTTTTTTGCTTTTGGGAAGACTACTTCCTCTTCCTTTAGACAATCAATTTTTAAAAGATTACTTTCCATTCTCAATTCACTCTTTCTTTGCCGTTCTGGTGACTGAAATTTGGGACACCTATCACAGATTTGCTGTGTGTATGTGTGTATGCATCATATGTATGTATAAACACGTGTGCATACGACATGTCGTATGCAGGCATGATATATATATATATATGTGTGTGTATATGTGTTGCTTGCTTATGTATACATGTGTGTATATTTCATACACCTATATTTTCAGTTGTTTATCAGGATGAGAGATTGCAATTTAGCTCTCTATTTGGGGAAGAAAAAAAATGACTGCTTTATGGAGTCTGTACGAGAGATTGTTCTTCTGGATGTGATGTTTTATTTTTTTATTTTTTTATTTTTTAAATTTTTTTATTATTTATTTTTGAGAGAGAGACACAGAGTGCAAGTTGGGGAGGGGCAGAGAGAGAGAGAGGAATCCGGGGCAGGCTCCAGGCTCCGAGCTGTCAGCACAGAGCCCCACATGGGGCTCGAACTCACAAACCACGAGATCATGACCCCAGCCGAAGTTGGACGCTCAACCGACTGAGCCACCCAGGCGCCCCTGGATGTGATGTTTTAAAAAACTTCTTCCGGGGGCACCTGGGTGGCTCAGTCAGTGAAGCGTCTGACCTCGGCTCGGGTCATGATCTCGCGGTTCACAAGTTTGAGCCCCGTGTGGGGCTCTGTGCTGACAGCTCAGAGCCTGGAGCCTTCTTCGGATTCTGTGTCTCCCTCTCTGTCGGCCTCTCCCCCGCTCGTATTCTGTCTGTCTGTCTGTCTCTCTCAAAAATAAATTAAAAAAAATTAAAAAATCAAAACTTCTTCTAGATATTATATTTTAACTCAGAAGATAGATACAAAATAATAAGTGCATTATTAAAAAAAACAACAACAGCGTCCAGAGCACAGTGTGATCATGTGCTCAGGAAGCCGCCAAAAGGACGAAATGCAAGGGAGGCAAGAGCCCCTTGCTGACCCCGGGAGCCGGACGGGACGCTCCTATTGGCAGCATGGAAAAGCTGGCACCCGGCACTCGGCTGCGGGACACTGACCCGCTGCTGGGCCCCGTGAGCCATGAGGGTACAGATCGCAGTGCCAAATCGTCGTCGTTTTGGGGACGAGGCAGTGGGTGTTAATCCGCCCCGAGCTGCCTTTTCATTTGGCTTGAGTTGAACGTGGAGTGGGCGAGGACATAGGGCAGCCTCGGCAGGGTCTGTGCAAAAGGCAGCTGGAAAGCAAGAGGGAGTTTTGATTCTTCAACTCAGCAACCCTGGCGGGGTGGATGAGGTGGAGCTGGGCTTCCTGGAATTGTCGCGTCGATTTTCCTGTTGTGTTTCACCGTTGACGCTCTCACAGACACACAGGACTGCTCCGGCACTGCCTGCCACCCGCCATCTGGTCTCGGTGGCCTGCCTGTCATTTCGCGGGTCCCCTTCCTCTGCCTACGGCGATGTGTCTTCACCAAGAACTAGGGTGCAGTCCATTGGTGGGTATTCAAGGCGATCTATTTGTAAGAATCTGGAGAGGTGCTCAAAGAACTATTAAGGACAAATGTGCTGTTTCCTGTTTTTAACCTATCTATCAGTTTTTTCGAGAGAGCAAGTTGCATTTCTGAGACGGTTGAGGGGGTTTCTTTACTATTAAGGCAGAGCGGGGTCGGGCGGTCGGTCCTTGAGAAATTGGGATTGCTTTTTTTTGCGTTGTCATTGGTGTCTTTTTTCTTGTCTGCTTGTATAAATGAACTCCAGAAGGTGTATTTAAGCATTCTGTTAAGTAAATGTGGAAGACTAGGTTTCAATTAAAATAACCAGACAGTGTGACCTAGCTCCCGCTTCCCCTTAATTTTTATCATTAAAGCCTTCATATCCCCAAAGACATCTGCTGTGCTTCCAAAGGATTCTTTTCAGGAATGTTCATTCATTATTAATCAGGTTGCATGGTCAAGAGAGTATGTGATTATTTTAAAGAATATCCTGGAGATCCAATTACTAAAAATCGAGCACACTATGGACAGGTTTTGTGAACGGTTTCATTCAGTCTGCATGAATTCCACCAGGTGGGTGTTTGGTGACATTAAAAGTCTTCCTTGCTTCTCACTTTCCGTGGCAGGTAGAACATTTTAACTTAAGCGCTCCTCAGAATAAATAAACAGGAAGTGGCAAGTTATTAAGAAAATCTATCGTCTTAATGAGTTACTTTAAAACTTGAGGCTGGTGCCTCTGTGCTCATCTGCCTGTCATGTTTTTGTTTTTGTTTCCTCAGTCAGTCCCTCTGGTCCCTTAAAATTCAGCTGGCAGAAATTCTTAAGTCTGTCACCGATAAAGTGAACCAATTTGGGGTGCTGACAGTCGGAGGTTAACCACAGTGATATTTCAGAGACATTACCTATAGAATGTTACAGGATCACTTTCTTTTTTTCTCCACCTGTTTCCGCTCGTGTGTTATTTGTACTGTTGCTTTAAGAGCCACTTTGCATTTTGACCGCCTCTGTTGTCATATCAATTTCCAGTCTTTCAGAATGCCGTTACATTCAATTGGATCTCACCCTCCCCTTTCCATAGCTTCATGGCCCGGTTTTATTGTGCATTTACCGACTTGCCCGTGTCTCCAATCGGCCAGGGTGCTGCTAATCAGTAAAGTAGCATTTGGGTAGGGTGTTTAGAACTCAAAGCTGTAGTTTTTATAACTCAAAGCTAAATCCTAAACCATGGCCGAATGCGCAAACATTGGGTGCCTGTATTCTGTTATTGAAAATAGTGCATTTGTGGTGGATTCATCTGGAATATAGCACCCAGTTTCCATTGTTTCTGCCTCACAAACAGGTTAATTTCCAAAGTTGCCCAGTTCCAAAGTTTTGAGTCCTCTGAAAGTCCCATGTGCCTCTGATCCAAGATAAAAACATCATTCCACAGTTTAAAAAATAATTTTTTTTACATATTATTTATTTTTGAGAGAGCACCAGTGGAGGAGGGGCAGAGAGAGAGGGAGACACAGAATCCAAAGCAGGCTCCAGGCTCTGAGCCGTCAGCACAGACCAGACGCGGGGCTCGAACTCACCAAACTGAGATCATGAGCTGAGCCGAAGTCGGATGCCCAATCGACTGAGCCACCCAGGTGCCCCGTCCACAGTTCTTAAAAAAAAAATTCCACCTGTGGTTCTAGAACAGGGATGATGTCATAGCAAAAACCCAAATGGCAATAAGTCCACTAAATCTTCATTACCCCTGTGAAGAGGGGATAGGAAATGGACTTGGTCGTTGTTCTGAAATGTAGGATGCTTTAAAGAAAATTTATTCATAGGATATGGGGGATGCTGTTTGTGAAAAAACACTTTCAAGGGTTTTTTCCCCCCTCAAACCGTTTTTATGTGATTTGGTGTAACATTTGTACAGTTTGGGTGGTGTGTGTGTCGGCTCAGTTCTGTGTTGGTAAATGGAACATCAGGCTTAGTTTCCCCACCCCAGAGGATATTTAGGAAAAAATCGGAGGAAGTGCCTTGGGAATCGTCCGGGCAGTGGCTGAGAGCCACCTGGTAGTAACAGTTGACCACGGGCCACCCAGGGTTGCTCTCCGAGTTTATTCCTTGGTCTGGTGACTCATGAATTTCCCTCAGAGCGATGGCCTTCAGAGGCGTACAAAGTGAGACCGAAAGTAAAATCAGTGGGGGCTGCAATACACGCTCTGTTTCATAATTGGAAACATGATTATTGCTCGTGGAGACCCAGAACCTGTAGGGAAGCGCCGAGAGATGGGTTCACCTTACGATTAAGATGTCGAAACCCCGTTAAGAGACATTTGGGATTAAAAACTCACGGATGATGTGCCTCGTGGGTGACTGAACGCATAGAATGCACTCGGTCTGGAGACTCCTGATTCTTGGTCACTTCTGGCATCTATGGGTGAAACTTCCACACTCTGGGGATTTTGAACCGGAAAGCCCCCTCACTGACGTTGGCCACGGATTAAGCCGTGCAAGGCGTGTCGTCTTCACGGGGTACCGGGGGTTCCTTCGGGCTGTAGGTTACCTTCTCTGTGTCATAGCAGGAGTTGGGGGAGACGATAAGGAATATAGTTGTGAAATTCTTACATGAGCTAGCGAGCAGGATGATGGCGAGGGTTGTGACTGCACAGGCAAGGGGTTAAACGTTTTCTTTGCATTGACTTGCCCGGACAATGTTTTTTGCCTCTCTCTCACTTTAAAGGAGGAGGCAGAAAAGACCTTCCGTTGCCTGGCCTGTGACAGTAATCCATTAGGGCACCCGTCCTGAGTTCCCCATCTGCCTTCTCAGGTCCAAAGCTTGTGTCTGAACTAAGTCCTGCTGTCCGTTCTCTTCCACTGGGGACTTTCTCATGCAGTCTGCTTCCCCCCAGATCGTGCACCTTGGACAAAAGAAAGCCCTTCTCCCTCCAGGAAAGTCCTCCTCCTGGGAGGAGTGCTACCAAAGGATGATGATACCTGGAGCCCCGAGGGGGCGAGGGGCCACCTGCCCAGGCAGCTGGTTCAGCCAGACCACCTTAGCCACCACCTGATGCCAAGGTTCGATCATTCCTGCAGCCCTTTCTGTTGATTAATTTTCCTTCGCCCCAAAAGGCACGAGCCTCTTGACATCCAGGTTTAGCATGGGGGATTTCGAGGAGTAGGTGGTCGTTTGGCTCAGGCCACCTGTCCGTCATTGGCCTCAAATCTAGACTATGAGTGTTATCTCTGTGTGAGATATGTGTGTGTGTGTGTGTGTACGCGCGCCTGTATCGTGCATGCCTTTATCAGTCCCAGAGCTTAATTTATTTTAATTTACATACAAGTGAATTAGCATATAGCGCAATAATGATTTCAGGAGTAGGAATTAGGATCTTTAAATGAATATTTTGGTTGTTTTGCACAGATGATAGTTATGCTGCTTTGTGGTTTTCACCTAAAAGCTTTACTTTGTTCACTGTAAACATTTAAGACCTGTCATGCTATTTATAGCTGTCTTTTAAAACAATCCTTCTTTGTTTAATACGAAATCTCCAAAAACAACAGTGACCAGGGTTCTTCGGGCCTCTACGAGGTCCTGCCGTCCATCATCTTAAAAAAACCAGAAAACAACAACAAGAAAATAAACACGAAACACAAAACAATCTGCCAAAGGAAAAAATGATCTGTGCTAGGCAGAACAACAAAGGCAGTCGCTAAGAGCAGCAAACAGTCCCGGTTCCTGGGATGGGAGGTGAGTGCGTGGGAATCAGGCCGAAGGAGCACTTTGGGAGAAACTTGGGCATGGCTTCGAGACAGGAGATGAGGCATCCCTCGGGACTCCTGCTTTGGGCAGCCGGGTGCTG
The DNA here is from genome assembly GCF_023721935.1 of Panthera uncia. Taxonomy (NCBI): domain Eukaryota; kingdom Metazoa; phylum Chordata; class Mammalia; order Carnivora; family Felidae; genus Panthera; species Panthera uncia. The sequence goes on along the minus strand of NC_064817.1, from coordinate 6,827,484 downwards.
CTCAGTGCCTGGGCCTTTAAGGCAGGCGACAGGAAGAAGCCGTTGGTGCCAGAAGCATGTGGCCAAGATGAAACTGAGGGACAAAAGATTGGAGGAAAGGAATCACCTTGGGAGGTGGTGGCTTGTTGTTTTGGTTTTGTGTGTTCGTGGGGGGGGGGGGGGGGGGAGGGTTGGTAATAGTCCAGGAATGCAGGACAGAAGGTGTAGATCTACCCGGAAGGCAGTGAGAGCAAGAGCAGAGAGAAAGAAACCGACCCGAGAACTAGGGACTGACACTTACATGTCTTGGCTAGTGATTTGGATTTGGGGGAAGGAGAGCGTGTGGCTTCCTATTGATGCTGTACCAAATGACCACCAGCGTGATGGCTTCAGCAACGCTGGAGGTCAAGGTGTCCGCAGGGCTGTGTTCCTTGGGGAGGCTCTAGGGAAGAATCTGTTTGCCTTTTGCAGCTTTTGGAAACGGCTCCCGTTCCCTGACTCGTGGCCCTTCCATCTTCAAAGCAATGGCCCTCGAGTCTTTTCTGCGTCTCATCACCCGACGCTTCCTGTCGTTTCCACATCCAAGGGCCCTGGCGATTGCATCGAGTGCACCTGGGCAGTGCGGGCTGAGCGCCCCATTTCGAGCTCAGCTGTGGCAAGCTCAGTTCTGTCCGCAGCCTGCATTCCCCTTTGCCTTGTAACCTGACATATAGGTTCCGGGGATTAGGATGAGGCCCTCTTTGGAGGGAGGGAGGATCGAATGTGAGGCACCAGGAGGCTTGCGGGGCAGGCAGGTTCCGGAGGGAAGCTGATGAAACCCAGGAGGTGCACGCTGTGAAGTGGGGCATTTACAGTAAATGAAGCAAAGAACTGGCAGTGATGAGCTGGGCTTCTGGAAAGAGCTGGCACTGCGAGGGACAAGCCCAGGAGTCGTTCTCAGGCCGTACGGGAAACGAACGAACAACCGGGATAGCTTTTTTAAAAATTGAGCTAGAATTGACGTAGAACGTTATATTCATTTCACGTGCGCGACCCGACTCCGCATTTGTATACGTCATGAAATGATCGCCACACTAAGTCTAGTTAACATCCGTCACCACGCAGTTACAACTTTTTTTCTTGTGATGAGGACTTTTAAGATCTCCTCTCTTAGCAACTTCCAATTATGCAATACCGTATCGTGAGCGAGAGTCATCGTGCTCTACGTTACATCCCCGCGAGTACGTTCTTTTACATCTGGAAGTCTGCCTTTTGACCACTCTTCGATGACTTTTGGATGGAAGGCCAGACTCTGGCTTAGGAAACACCCAGGCTTTGATTGGCTGGAAGAAGTCGGCAGTGGTTAGAGAGAGGAAAACCCGAAGAGCAGTTTCGGTGACACGTAGAATGAGAGAGGGTGGGATGTGTCCATTGTCACTTCAACCGAAACACCCATTTATTAATTTTCCATTGTAAACAAGTGTTTTCCTCGAAAGTCTTGGATTTGTAAGAAAGTTTCTTGAAAACGTGTCTCGCACCTGCCCCTGAGGACTGTCCTGCTTAGGGATTGTTCCGAGTGAGGGCTGGAAGGAACTGGAGGGAGCATCTGGGGACACACTCCCAGGGCCACTCAGCTAATAGGCGAGCTACGTGTCGTCCCCGACTGTCTGGCCACCCGTCCAGCTCTCTCCTTTCTCTCTATTCCGTGCCCTGTTCTAGACTACAAACCGTGGACAAGCGGGGGTGTGAGCTCTAAATTGTTGCCACTCCCAGTTTGTTCCAAGGGGTTCCCAGGATTGCCCACATCCTCCTGTGAATGAGGACCGCTCAGCCCATTAAGAAAAATGTTGAGCTATAGAATTTCCTGACAATGATATGCACGTGAGATTTCCTTCCATTGTAGTGCATTTAGGCTAAGAATCTCTCTCTCTCTTTCTCTCTCTCTCTCTCTTTTGAAGCTTAGAAATTAAATTATGGGATTTAAGAAAAGAAAAAACATAACATTTTCACAGCCTCCTCCCCCAACCTGTTTGGCGAACCCCTGTTCGTCTTCAAAAATCTTTCTCACATGATGCTTCCTCCGGGAAGCTTTCCTATCTTCTTGCCCCCCAATCTTTGGCACGTGTCTTTTGTCATGTCCCAGGTCCGAGAACCTAGAGGGGCTTCGATGTTTGGTGAAAGAATGAATGGTGTTTTCATTTCTCGAAAAGGGTGTTTCAAAGGAAGCTAGACAATAAACGAGGCTACTTTTTTCAGGTGGGTGAATGCTACGCACGCTTACCGCTAACATATTGTTGGGTAATGTAACAAAAATATGATCTGCAGGAGAGGAGAAAGAAAAAATCAGATCCACTGTAGATAGCGAACCCGTGGCCCCTTCCTTTTTGGCAACATATGGGCGAAAGATCCAGAAAATGGGCTGCACCTCTCTGGGTATCCAGATATGTAGTCATGGCTTAATACCATTAAATCAACGCTTACAGCGTAGACACTTGCACAAAGTGCTTGCCACGCCAAACGCGATGGCAATAAAAGAAAAAGATCCTGTTCTGAGCAGCTGCTGTTAAATCACTCTTACATGAAGTGCCCCTAAGCACTCGACTGCCATTATTTCCATTGCATATCATTTCTCGTTAGCATTCGGAACTTGTACCCGCTTGTCAGAGTCTTACTTCACCGCCGTTGCTGCATTTTATTCGTATCTCTTGGGGAGGGATTCTCATTTGCATTTTGTCTAGCTGTACGTGTCTCTACCTTCGGACACACGGGTCAGCAACATAAGATCCTCAGGCCCAGTCCAGCTGGCTACCTGTTTTTTGTAAATCCGATTTTATTGGCCAGCCACGCTCGCTCCTTCGCGCCTGGTGTGTGACTGCTTTTGCGCGCTACAGCAGTGGACTGGAGCGGCTGCGACAGATTCTGCCTGGCCCGCCACGCCAAAAGTGTTTACTGCCTTGCCCTTTATAGGACACAAAGTTTGCTGACCTCTGTTCTGATACGTTGAGAGATCCTTCAGGGCGGCGGTTATGTTGTATTCTTTGAGGTGTTTTAACCCCAACATCTGGACGTTTATCACCTCCTTCAACAGATGCTTGAGCCCTGCCTGTGTGCAAGGCACTGTTCCACGTGCTGGCCGTACATTGTCACTGAGCAAAGTGGAGTCTGTGCTGTCATAGAGCCCGCCCTCTGCTGGGGCAGTGGGGAGAGATGGCTCAGTGACCAAATGAATAGAATACGTTGGGCGATAAAAGCTGTGGAGAAAGGCAAACCGAGGTCGGGGGAGAAGGGTGGCCGTGATGGGTGGGCAGGTGGTCGTGGTGGTAGCAGGGGACTTGGTTTTATGCGGGCTCACAGAGAAGGTGACACCGATGCAGAGAGTCCTGCGGATTCCCCAGACCTTGTGAGGGGGGAGACGGGACGTGCTTGGCACGTTTGAGGAATTGCAAGGAGGCCATGTGCCCGGAGCCGAACAAGGGGTAACGTGGGAGGAAATGAGGTCACTGTCTGAGTCTGTGTTCTCTGGGGCTGGAGTTATTCTGGTGCGTTTCTCTCCAAGTGGGATGGGAAAGCCCCTGGAGGGTAGAGCAGAGACGGGGCAGGCTCAGTCATGTTTTAACAGGATCTCTGGCTTCTGCCGTTTGGAAGGGTATTAGGATAATCCAGGTAAGGCGTGATGTCGGCTGGCCCACGATCATAGAGCTGGGCTAGTGAGGACGCCAGATTCCGGCTTCTCAAGCCAGCACACTTGATGTCCTTGAATGAAACGTCAGCATTTCTCCCGGGGTCAGCAGTGGAATCACCTCTGGAAATTCTGATCGTGCCACTCTGGGATGGAATCCTGGCACCCGCATAAAAGTACAATCATGACTGGGCACCTCAGTCTGTTAAGCATCTGACTCTTGGTTTCGGCTCAGGTCACGGTCTCGAGGTTCATGGGATCGAGCCCCGTGTCGGGGTCTGCACTGACGGCACGGAGCCTGCTTGGGATTCTCTCTGTCCCTCCCCCTCTGCCTCTCACCTCTCTTTCTCTCTCAAAATAAGTAAGTGGACATTTTTTAAAAAGTTACCAGCGTCACAGCTCTCCAGACAGAATTGGGGCTCCTCTCGTTCCACCTGCGAACAAAGCCGACCAAAAGAGCTACGTTTTCCCTTTAATTTACGTTCTTCCGGTGGGAAGAGAGAAGGAGTTCGATTAGAGATCATTCTCATTTTCTGCGATCAACCAAAATAGTGATTAATAGGTAAAACCCTTTCAATTTCTTCCAGGCCATCTGCCGGAAGAGGGGGACGAGACCGAGGGGGGACGAGACCGAGGGGGGACGGCGGGTTTCTCCCAACGGCAGCGACCCCCCCCCCTCCCGCCCCCCCACTGGGGTTTCCGCTGCAGGTTGTGGAAACACGAGCAAGCTTTAATATTTCAAATCTCAGCTGCCCGCTTAATCTTTCCCATGTAGTTAATGTTCGCGAATGGCCGAAGATCTCTTTCAGCTACCGGGCTCCTATGAAGCCGGCAGCTCGTTAAGTTTTAACAAACTCAGCACATACTTGACGCTTTTAATGATCGCTTACCATTCGGTGGTTGGCAGGATGAGCATTAAGCTTCACCCGAGCACCACGTGGCGTTTCCGAGGGCTGCTATTTCAGAAAGGGGCGGCATGGGCTGGAAACCTCAAATTTTGTAAATACACGGAGGTGGGACTACAAAAGGGCCGACTGTCGGAATCCCGTAAACCCAGCTGTGGATGTGAAGCCTTCCCCTGAAGCTGGCCGAGAACCCCTCCCCGCCTTGCCCCCGCCCCACCCCCCCACCCCGAGTGTGATTTGAACTGGTGTCCCCCGAGCCCTACCGTTCTCCCACAGCCCGCAGTGGGCTGCATCTAACATGCCCGGCGCTGTTCCGCAGACCTCTGCTGATGGTCTTTAAAGGGAGAAGGTTCAAAGAGGCTTGGTTCCCAGGCCTGCTAATGAGCGCGGGGCCCCTTCCCGGTTAATGAACCGGCGTTTCTGTGGGATTCTTTCCCCTGCCCTTTTTGAAGGGAAGGCAGGCGAGGGTTCACAAAAGCAGCAGCGCGCAGCTGAGCCACCCGAAGGCGGCCCGGCAGGGGGGGGGAGCACCGAAGCCGGCGGGGATCGTGTCCCCGGCCCACGCGGCTCTGGGTGTGAGGCTGGACCTCCCACCAGTCCGGCCCGTCGCCGGCGACAGGGACAGGCCCTGGATGGGAGTTTGTCGGCCGGGAGGGCTGCGCAGGGTCCCCTCGGCAGCCCTCGCGAGCCTCCCCGCGCGGTAACGCGACGGCCTGATGCTGCCGTCCGATCTGCAGGCGTTACCGTTGTCAGTGACTTACCAGATGCATGTTAAAGCCCCGAGAATCCTTGTTCTAATTAACTGAATCATTATTAGTCATTGGGACCCAAGCTCACCGCAGCCCCTGAAAAGGCCCGTAGATATTTTTTCTCTGCTTCCCTCTGCCCACCCACCATCCCACTGCGGGATCAACGATTAGAATTATTCAGGAGGGTAGCGAACGCATGCCAGAAACATTGCCTCTGTCACGATCATGTCCGCGAAAGTCAGTGTTTTTCCTCGGGAATATATTTAGGAAGCTGACATCGCGTATTTAAGCGTTATCGTCGCCGCGGAAGCCACACGTTTGATTTCACGCACATTTCATGCCCGTTTCCACGGGAGGTGCCTTTCTCCTTCTCTGAAGACTGCTTTGGCGTCACAGAGGGAGAAATCCTGCGGACGCATAAACGTTCGCGTGTAAGTTCATCGATTCCGAGTTCTGAAAGGCTCTCGCTCATTAGTTAGCATTTCTACATTTTAATTCTCAGCACAAGGTAGAAGTTGGCCGTGACCCACTCAGGTTATTGGGATCAGATACAAATTGTGGACATTGCCGTTTCAGTAACTTGCCAGTTTGGAGTAAGACCTTTTAGCAAGCAAAATGGCAAAAACCCACTCGCTGCTTTCAGGGACTGGGACTTAGAGGAAACGTCCGTTGGTGTGCTGGCTTAGGGTGTTTCTCCCCGCCTCGTTGCCCCACGCGCACAGAAAGAGAATTATTTAGAACGTACACGCATTTTACCCTTCCGTGATCCGCGTTCGGAATCATTTTGAGACGCATTCAAAGCTGACAGCCCCCCATGGCTGACCCCCTCGCGCCTAATCACATCTTACATTCTGTTTCCAGATAGCTGATCAGCTTCCTTGGATTTTGCTGATGACCCAGGAGAGCTTTGCCTGAAGATGGAAACACTGGAGTCGGAGCTGACCTGCCCTATTTGTTTGGAGCTCTTTGAGGACCCTCTCCTGCTGCCCTGCGCACACAGCCTCTGCTTCAACTGTGCCCACCGCATCCTGGTGTCGCACTGTGCCACCAACGAGTCCGTGGAGTCCATCACCGCCTTCCAGTGCCCCACCTGCCGACATGTCATCACGCTCAGCCAGCGCGGTCTAGACGGACTCAAACGCAACGTCACCCTGCAGAACATCATCGACAGGTTCCAGAAAGCGTCCGTGAGCGGGCCCAATTCCCCCAGCGAGACCCGCCGGGAGCGGGCGTTCGACGCCAACACCATGACCTCCGCCGAGAAAGTCCTCTGCCAGTTCTGTGACCAGGATCCTGCCCAGGACGCTGTGAAGACCTGTGTCACTTGCGAAGTGTCCTACTGTGATGAGTGCCTGAAAGCCACTCACCCAAACAAGAAGCCCTTTACAGGGCATCGTCTGATTGAGCCAATTCCGGACTCGCACATCCGGGGGCTGATGTGCCTGGAGCACGAGGATGAGAAGGTGAATATGTACTGTGTGACCGATGACCAGTTAATCTGTGCCTTGTGTAAACTGGTTGGGCGGCACCGAGATCATCAGGTGGCAGCTTTGAGTGAACGCTATGACAAGTTGAAGGTTAGTCCGATCCGCCTTAAGCCAACCCCTTTCTGCCAGCAAATGTCATGGAAATAAAAAGTGTACTCACTGCTAGCTACATGGCAGGTGAAGGTTTCCTCTTCACCTTTGCTATCTGATTAGTTTTAGCATGTTTTCTGGCAGCCTATAAATGTTGCACAATAAGGGTATCTTGTAAAAGTTGACGGCTGCTTGTAATTTTAGCGTTGTCATGGTGACGATGAATTTGCAAAATCTGGATCGTCTTCAACCCTTGCAGTTTTGTGTGTGTGTGTATGTGTGTGTGAGAGAGAGACAGACAGACAGAAGGAAAGAAGGAATGGCAGATAAAATCTGGCTTTGGGCATTTGCGGCGGTGGGGGGGGGGCATTCAGTTTCTTCATTCATCCAGGAAAGCTAATTTCACCCGAATTGTACCTGGATCTAGTTACCCGCATAAACGAAAGGACACAAGGAGGACAGCCTGTGGCAACTGTGGGCTTTTGGAGGACCTGTGACCTTTCATTTCTCGTGTGAGTGATATCTGGCTTATTGGTGAGTTAGAGTACGCTGACCATCTCGGGTTTCACGAAGGATTTCCTTTTCATTTAGGCTTTGTGTTCAGGAAGGTTACAGGCAAGACTATTTGAACTTCCACTTTTAACATGAAATTATTAACCTGACTCCAGCTCGGGGAACGATAATTAATATGACTATACGTCAAATTAAAAAATCACTCTCTAAATATGGATAGAATGCACCAGGGAAGAAATAAGTCAGGTCTCCTGATGTCTGTTCAACTTCAGGCGACGGTGGGTCTAATTATGGCAAACTCAGCCGAGAGTTTGCTCTGATAGTGAGATACTATGCTCACCAGTCAGTTTTAGATCACAAGATGCCAATTAAAAAGAAAGGAAGTAGGAATTAAGAGCTTTGAGTAAATATATATTCAAGTCCTTCCTCTCAGGAAAAACACACACCGTGTTGTTGAGCAAACAGAAAATGAATCACATGATCGAGAGTGTTACCATTGGGAGCACACCGTCACCTGTCACAAATGGTTCCTATCACTTTTCCTCAGCTAATGGGTGGTTGTGTTTCCCGGGACCTCATTGTTTATTTTGTGACGCTGGGATTAATGGGCCACACCTGTGATTTGGTCTGGCTGTGTCTTGAGACGCGGAGGGAAATGGAGGAGCTGAAGTTAATCCCGCTCCTGAGTGTCACTTGGGGAACAAAACCTCACCTGGGCAGCACGCCTCACTTTTAAGTGTCCATGGAGAGGGAGTTAAGCCCGAGGACTTAGGTGCTGGGGACAAGGGGACATGGAAGCTGCCTAGTTTTCTAGTGTGCCCAGCACTACCACAAGCACACCTCCAAAGTTAACGATGGCGGAGGCAATGCGTGTCGAATTGTGCCTCTGAAACAAATTCTTCGGAAATGGATGCGGCGATCCATCTTGGAGACCAAGGTGACCGTTTCGCCCCTGTTTTGGTGGGGGACTGAACATTTGAGATGACCGGACACAGGTGGTTTTGTTTTCCCGACGTAAACCTGGCGGACGGGGTCTTTTCTTTATCACAAAATGTTCCTCTGACTGGATCGACACTGCCTTTTGATGATCAGGTGTTAAAACCCCACCGTGATGTTCAATATTCGACAACCCCGGACTCGGTAGTTAAACTTGGTAGTCAGGTTCTGCTCGTTATTTGTGTACTATCAGAGGGGAGTTATTAATTATTTACAGAACAACTCCAAATTTATGAGGAGATACTGTCATGCTCTAGGCCCTTCTTGTGATGAAACTGACAACTCTTCAATTATGAGCCCTGCACACTTGTCTGATTGAGCCAGTGGGTTAGTGGTCGTTGATAATTGTCAGGCCCTCCTGGTAACAGTATCAGTTAATGAAGCAGTATATTTTCTCTTTGAATTATAGAAGCATAAGCATATAAACAGCACCCAGTGCACCCAAGCACATTTACAGCCACTCAACAAAATATGCTTCTGAGCATTTACTTACAGCCTTTTCACAAAATGCGCTTATGAGCATTTAAACAGATAACATGCCAACATAACGTGTTTGCTCCAAAACACGCCATTAGAATGGACAAATCATAAGAATACCCTGACATGTGGGGCGTCTGTGATATTTCAGCTGTCACATAATTATGAACATACGTACTTCTTTGTTTTGCTTAAAACCCAAGCACAGCGTGTGCATTAATATTTGAAAGGACCAAAGCCAAGGAAGGGTGTTTTTGTCAATTATTACTTTGGTCTGAACAAGTGACTATGCTCTGTAAATTGGATATGTAGGGACGCAAGGGTCTCCTGTTGAAAAACGTGTGTGTCCGTCCTTCTGTTAGTAAAAGTCCACTCTTTGAAGACGGGAATTCTGCAATGATGACGAAGAACAATTATTTCTTGCACTGATCTTAAACGTCGGGGGGCACCTTTCCTCATGTTAGGTCTCAGTATACGTATGTTTATGTAAAGAATTGGAATATACTTTTGCACATCTCTTTCTAGGCACAAAAGGAAAAACAAAGCATAAAAATCCCAACGTGTAGAATTTTATCTGAAAAGAGAAAAGTCTTCCTACCAAATGCACGTCTCTAAATGGAGCATGTCATACTGTGGACTTTCTTGCGTCATTTTAATTGAATTTGAAGAAGCCTCTCAGTGCCCCAAATCTGGATTAAATTTTGATTGGTGAACTACATAACATATAAGAGAATTTAATATAGTGTATGGCAGAGTGACCGAGGAATTACAATGCAATCATTCCATTTTTTCCCTGTTCTAACATACGATGTTGGAGCTCTAGTTTCTTTTCTCTAGTTATACCTATAAAAATATACAAACTGAGAGGAATTGACCTTGCCTTGCCCTTCAACTTCAGCATAGACTCACTTCAAGTTAGCTGATGCTGAAGGTCCAAACCATTGTTTTGCATTTCTGACTCTAAAGGCTGGCTGAGGGAGTTTATTTGTATAATGTCCATTTCAATGGGTCATCCCAGTGGAATTTGGTCACAGTTTGGTAAAAGTTCCAATTCAAGCTTAGCCTTCCTGTGTAGTCCTTATCTGGAGGTCAAGGCAAGGGATTTCACTCTTGGGTTTCATTTATAGATTGTAAGGTTCCATAATTTGGAAAGTCCTGTACTTTATTTGCAACCAGGAATGTCGTAAGTAGATACTTAGCTAGACTGGTATTCTCTTTCCTCAGAATTTCTATACCTTGTCCCTTCTCTGAAAATAGTCACAGGCATAGTACGGGTTCCAGTGCAAAGGTGTGTGTGTGTGTGTGTGTGTGTGTGTGTTACCTGGCGCATCCATGGTACGGATAGAGTTATCTGGCCCCAAATGTCAATAGTGCCCAGTCGAGAGACCCTGGTCAGTGAGAAGAATTTAGTGTTCATCACTGTAGTAATTTGCTAGGCTGCCCTCACAAGGGATCACAAGCACAGTGACCTAAGCAACAGAAATTTATTGTCCCACAGTTTTGGAGGCAAGAAGCCCAGAACCAAAGTGTAAGCAGGGTTGACTCCTCCTGAGGGCTGTGAGGGGAGGGATGTGCTCCAGGCATGTCTCCGTGGGTTGTAGGTGACTGTTTCCTCTCTCTCTCTTCGGTGCCATTCTCCCCCTGTGCTCGTCTTTGTGTTCAGATTTCCCCTTTTTATAAGCACACCAGTCATACTGGAGGACGGGCCCACCGTCCTCCAGTATGGCCTCATCATAACTAATTACATCTGCAATGACCCGATTTCTAAATAAGGTCGCATTCTGAAGTTATTGGGGGTTAGGGGTTCAACGTGTGAATTTGGGGGGGGGCACAATTCAACCCACAACAGTTCCTTACTTCAATGTGTACCTAATTATCTAGTCAATTGAACACATATTCTTTCTCCATCAGGGATTTAATCACCTCAAGTTAGGCAGAGCCCTGTGGGCTTGCACTGCCCCGGCACTCACCTAAGACTGACCGTGGGGGCTTGTAGATCATGAATTCCCAATAAACTCTTGTCAGCTGCTTCACTGATGATCAACTATTAACCCTCCGTGGAAATTTTAATTTAAGGCCATAACAATACTGCAGATATTCATTCTTCTACGTGACAAAGCATCCTATAATATCTAAATGAGAGAGGAGCCAGGCGTTACATGACATTCCACCCAACTGGACGTGAACCATTATTTTGGACCCTATCACGTTTTGTTGGCTTAAAGGCCGTGAATTTTGATAAACTAGATCTCGGCTAATTGTGCAACAATTCACATTTGTTTCACGCTGTTATGTGATGGGCACTTGATAGACCCATTAAACCCATTGTTTCATTTCCCCTCCAGTTAACCATATCTGGCATCTAGGTGTTGTTTCAACGGGCTGCCGAAAACTGCTAAGCCAGTATATGCTTAATAAATGACCGGGCACAGCCTCCTTCCTTCGTGGCGCTCATAGGCTAGCAGAGAACTCCAATCAGGTCAATATTTTCTCTGTTGGTGGTGGGGGGAAGCACTGCATGCCCACAATAGCAAACACCATCCCTAAACCTGAGCGATGGAGAAAGGCTTCCCAGAAAAGGACCATGACACTCACCATTCCCAGCCTTTTATTAGAAAACGTTGAATTTCCTAGATGTCTGTAACTTCCCTGGTGTTAGTCATTCTTTTTTTTTTTTTAAGTTTGTTTATTTTCCATTTTATTTTTTTATTTGTTAAAATTTACATCCAAATGAGTTAGCATATAGTGCAACAATGATTTCAGGAGTAGATTCCTTAATGCCCATTACCCATGTAGCCCATCCCGCCTCCCACAAGTCCTCCAATTACCCTCTGTTTGTTCTCCATATTTAAGAGTCTCTTCTGTTTTGTCCCCCTCCCTGTTTTTATATTATTTTTGTTTCCCTTTATGTTCATCTGTTTTGTCTCTTAAAGTCCTCATATGAGTGAAGTCATATAATTTTTGTCTTTCTCTGACTGACACTTTCTCACTTCACTTAGCATAATACCCTCCAGTTCCATCCACGCAGTTGCAAATGGCAATATTTCATTCTTTTTGATTGCCGAGTAATACTCCATTGTATATCTAGACCACATCTTCTTTATCCATTCACCCAGCGATGGCCATTTGGGCTCTTTCCATACTTTGGCTATTGTTGATAGTGCTGCTCTAAACATGGGGGTGCACGTGTCCCTTCAAAACAGCACACCTGTATCCCATGGATAAACGCCTACTAGTGCCATTGCTGGGTCGTTCTTTTTTATTGTTATCTCCTGCGACATCCCTTGTGCAACCCTGTATAAGATTTCAAGCTAGTTCACAATAATCCCAGGCTAGATTTTAGTCTAAAATATGGATATGCCCTCTGACATTTCACCACATGATGCCGGTGGGATATGTGCGTAAGTCGGACATAGGTCTTGTAGAACGTTTTGGTTTTATGGGGTCTCACCAGTTCTGACTGGCCCCTTGAGAATGCAATTCTGCTTGTGGTTTTTTTCAGTCAGCGATATATATTTAAAATGTGGTTTCCAAGTATTTGTAAATTACCTTAAGCCTAGATTTTAATTTTCTCAGTTTGGTACCCAAAGGATTTATGATACACGGAGGAAAGGAAACCATCCCCAGGGATGAGTTTTAACTGTAAGCTCAAGGCCACATCCTTCTCCCTGAAGAATCTCCTCTCCCTTCTTGCACCTGCAGAGAGGAAGGTCTTTTCGCCTGATGCTTTGGTGTTATTGGAACCATTTTCAGTAAGTTTGGAGAGTTCTGGAAGATGCACAGGCAAGTATAGAGGTACCTTGTAGCCATGTGGCTATGTAAACAAATGTCATTCTTGGGCACGTTGCTTACTGTTCAAAAAACAGGGCTAAGTATGTAGTTACTTACATGGACACTTGGGAGAACAAAATAAAATGTTTCACATAAACTCTCGGTGTTGTGCCTGGCCCCCAGGAAGCCTGCAGTGTATGTTAGGACATAACAGTGTCTACTGGGAGCCAGGGGGTAGGATGGTTACAGTGTGGACTTTGGAGATAGACTGCCTGCCAGTCGTTTGTTAATACTGTTTGTATTATTTGTGTGTGAGATAAGGGTCGTGTTACCGTTTTCATGTGTTCTGTAGTTTTGTTTCCAAAGCGCCTGGCAAAGGGCAGAGGCGCAACAATGAATATCCACTTGTTGATGGACGTGTTGATGGACGTGAGGCCTGTTGGCAGGAACCTGCAAGAGAGTTTAGGGATCCGAGACAACGCTGGCTGGAGCCTGGGGCGCCGACTGGGGGGCCGGGAGAGAGAGTGTTGGAAGAGTCCTGTTGGGATAAGATTTTGAAAGCCTTTCGAGTGCCAAGTTAAGAGCGTGCGACATTTTTACCCTTCTCTACAGGGGAACGCTGAAGTCATTTTGTTTTTGCGACGGACGCTATGTGACGTATGTTTTCTGAAGGGAGGTCACGCGAACGTGTAGGCATCCACAGAGGTAGGGGAGGAAAAGACGTTCCCATGCCTTTAGAATTTGTGGTCTCTCTTTTGTAACATTTTAAAAAACGTTTTATTTCTCTTTGAGAGAGCGCAAGCCGGTGAGGGGCAGAGAGGGGGACAGAGGATCCACAGCGGGCTCTGTGCTGAGAGTGGCGAGCCCGACATGGGGCTCGAACGCACGAACCGCGAGATCGTGACCCGAGCCAAGTCGGACGCTCAAGCGCCTGAGCCGCCTAGGCGCCCCCAGAGTGGTGTCCTTGTTAACTGGCGAAGTAAAGTAGCGTCACACAGCTCAGAACCCGCCACACCGTCAACAGAAACACGCGAAGCTGGGAGATTCAGAGAGTGGCCCAGGAAGACTGAGAAGAAGTAGGAGGGTGTCCTTGCCGGGCGGGTCTTGGGTCCAGGCGGAAAGGCGATTCTTTTCCTCCTGTCCTAGTGCAGCTCGACACACTGGTGATAACATGTGCTGATTTCTTCTGGCTTTTTGATTCACGATAAGCAGGATGCCGTTCAAGCCTCGAAATGCCTGCTATACACCTAAGTAACGTTTTAGAGCCACAAGCAACCTCGGAGCTCACGTTATTTCACCCCCCTCCTGTAGATGAGAATATTAGGTAAAAGGAGTTGCCTGCAACCAGCCGGCGAGGTGACTACACCGGGGCTGGACACGGCTGTCCCGCTGCCCGGTCTGTCCTACGTCCCTTCAGCCCCGCCGCCCTCCGGGCATTCCTCTGGGTCTTTTTGAGGCACTGGGACTAAATGCACTGATTTTACAGTGACTTTGAACACGCACCTGGCCTGGCTGTGAGCCACCATCGTGGATGTAGGATGATGCCTCTAGGGCCACCAAAAAAGCTGCTTCAGGATATCCCAATGCTGTCATTTCTACCGCTGCGCCAGTGTAGACCGGGTGGCTTTGAAGGGCCAGACCTCATGCCAGGAGGTGGGTTCATATAGATGGACCCAGTTGCCCTTGGGGACACCACAGAGAAAAGGAGATGCTCACGTGGAAACGAATTACAATTTCAGCTTAAATGGCTCATTAATTTCCCTCCTAGGATAATTATTTGTCAAGTTTATTTATATTGAGAGAGAGAGAGAGATAGTTGGGGGGGGCGGCAGAGAGAGAGAGAAAGAGAGAGAGAGAGAGAGAATGAATTCCAAGCAGGCTTTGCGCTGCCAGCGCAGAGCTGGACGCGGGGCTCAAACCCACAAGCCGTGGGATCATGACCTGAGCCAAAACCAAGAGTCGGACGCTTAACCGACTAAGCCACCCAGGCGTCCCCCCCACTCCCCGCCCTTAGGGTAATTTTTTTCCTGAATGTTTTAACATACAGATTAACAATTTAATTTTATTGAAATACATTAACTGAGTAAACATAAGTGAGGAGTATCTGTGCGTGGTATTTGGATTTAAGTTGAAAAGTTTTGAAAGAATGCGATTCATTGCGACCAGTTACAAAGTTAAGGCCAGTACGATATGCTGAAATTATGTTAACAAAACATTCCATTTTTTCAAGGCTGTGATATTCAAAACTCTCCTTCCTTCTGTGTCATTGGCAGATCATGAATTAAGTCCATCTTCGAAAGAGTGGTACATTTTTTAGTCCCGGCTAAGTAATAAAGAGGACATGAGTGGCCTGCGAAAGTGAATGTGGCTAAAGATTTCATTTATTCTCAGTATGTGACGTAAGCATTCTGGAAAAATCTGACGAAACTGCATTTACAAAATCCACTTAAAACTTACTCACTTGATGTTTTGCACTTTGGGGCATGATACATAAAGTCTTGGCATACCCGTGAGGATAGGTTTGAAGCTGACAGAGGAAACACATTTTACATTTCTCGTCAAAAAAGAAAATGCTTGTAAAGTGCCGAGCATGGTGATTGGCACATAGTAAGCGTTCCACGAACGTGACGTATTATTACATCTGGGCATTTACTGTTACACTAAAGGCTTCATTGGTGTAATCCAATCATGGATTTCATGACAGTATCATAAATTACTCCGTGGTTATAGGGTCGATTTGTGTTTCTGGCTGACATGGGAAACTAAACAACCTTCAGGGGAATTATAATTGGGTGGAAACTTTGATTTGTCCTTCTTTCTAAACCGAGCTAGGTAGTAAAATGGACTTTTAAGAAGCAGGGAGTGGTAGACTGAAAGAAATGGCTTTAAGAACAGGCACCATTTTGAAGTCCAGTCCATGGGGGATGAGCTAGGCTTATCTGATAGAATCAACACCGTGGGTGTTGACAGAGGACCTATGACTATTTCCTAGGAAAAAGAAGCCAGCTCAAGGTTAATGTCACACGTAGACAGCCTGGACCAATCACAAGTTCCATGGGCCAACTTTCTTTTGTGTTGTATGAGGGAAGGATAGAGCAAGCTGACCTTGGCCTATGTTAGTAGCCGTGTCCCTTAGAATGGGAAGAAGAGGTTTTGGTATTGGTTAGGGCTACGAGAGGAAGAAAGCTCAGAAGAAGGAACTCGCAGAAGGAGAAGGGTTGGAGGTCCTCCACGATGGTGGCCCTGGGGGATTTTGTTCTCTATGCTTCCTGCCACTCCATGGGGACAGAATGCAGAGAACAGCAGGGTTATCATCTGCCTCCTCCCTTCTATCTTCTTTACTGCTTAAGGGGTGGGGGGGTGGGATCAGGAAAATAATGGCTTTTATTCACATTGGTATAGACTAGGTTACTAATAAAACAATATGGAAATCATGAAAAGCTTCTACGCCTTTTGTACCTTTATAAATGATCTCCCCCCATCTGTTTTATCAAATCCCACTTTTGAAAGAAAGAAAGAAAGAAAGAAAGAAAGAAAGAAAGAAAGAAAGAAA
>NC_064817.1:6793295-6811296 GCF_023721935.1 Panthera uncia | reverse complement strand
AAAGAAAGAAAGAAAGAAAGAAAGAAAGAAAGAAAGAAAGAAAGAAAAGAAGGCTTGTCTATTCACCCAAAGACTATTTGTTTGTAGCTAATGAGATTAGCACTGGGTAAACTCTGGGAATGCAGAGGTGAATAACCAAGATAAGTCTAGATGTAATGATAACGTGTGATAAGAGTATATGAAAGGACTATGAAAAGAAGTGTATGAAACTCAATCCATGAGATAGTTCCTGCTATGAATGATAGCCAAAAATTGATGGCTTAGGTGCTGCTCCCTGGAAATTGCCTAATTCCAGAAGCTGCAGTGGAAACACTTTCCGATGAAAAGCCACATGCGGAGGACAAGCAGTGACTTGCTTTCGCACCATGCATTCCTTTGGAGTGGCAGGAAAGGACAAGAGATGAGGTCCCCAATCCATAATAAAATCTGGGCCAGGCCCTTTCTTATTTATTAAGGTCTGCTTTCCCCCTGCAGTCTCCGTGTCCTTCCTGGACGGAGCTAATAGGTCAGGTAAATAGCCAGGCTCAGAACAGTTTCTGTCATTTCCACTCTAAAGGGGCCCATCTCTAAGAAGACGCTATGAGAGGCAACTGGAGGAAGTGCCCTTGTGTTGCCAAAGCCAACCGGTAGGCTGGCTTTGTTGGGGATTTTTTTTTACAAATTTAGGCGCTATAGGATGAATATCCTGACGTGGTAGAGTGAGAGATTTATCCCTTCCTCCTTTGACCCTTGATATGGCTGTTCAGAGCTCAGTTGCTCTCGGTTGGTATGGGGAGAAGCAAAATGGACAGATTTTAAGACTCCCGCTCAGCATGACCTGTTGCTTCTGGAAGATCTAGGAGACCTGAGGTACCCGTTCAAACCCCACCCAAGGAACTTGGAGAGAGATGTTTTTCTGGCCCCCTGGATTGCTGAAATCAGGCTCTACAGGGTCCTGGCAAAAAAGGGGCTCGCCCATGTGTAGTGTTCATCTTGTTAAGTGAAGTAGTTACACTTTCTCTTGTATTCTAGAAATTCATCTGGAAACGTAAGAGGCAAGGCCACCGTGCTGCCTCCATACCTCTAGAAAAATGTCACGTGGGCCAAGGCTGGGTGGTAGTAGAGGGAGGGAGAGTTCTCTTTCAAGATGCTGCTTTCAGTTGTTCTGAGATGTGGTTCAAGGGTATTTGTTGACTCAACACCGAGAACCAGCTATTACCAAGAGTAATGACTAGCACTGGTAAATCTCCAGATTGACAGTTTGCAAAGCACTTTCAAGTATTATTTGATCCTTGGAACAACCGTGTCTCCCCGGCAAAGATGTGGGAATGATGATACCTGCTCATTAGGGGTCTTGGGAGGATTAAATGAGATAATGTAGGGCCAAGTGTCTAGCCCAGCGTCTAGTGGGTGGGAGAAGCTTGGTAAAGAGGAACCTTTTTAACCATGTGCAACACGCGGCCATGGGAAATTAAATAGCATAAGTACGGTTAGAGACATAAAAGTTTGGGGCTCAGACCCAGGGAGCCCACCCTGTCCCTGACGAATCATTGCCTAGGATTAAGGCTGAAAGAACTATGGCTCAAACATCCCACACCTCAAAAAATTATTGACAAGGAAAAAGGGCTTGAAAGCGCTTTTGCCTTAACTTTGGACACAGGGGCTCCCTGGACAGAGCGAAGAAGTTTTCTTTAAAGTGGTGACTATGATCGAAGATGATCTATTTTCCATTCTAACAGAAATAAAGATGGAAAAATACAAAGTTGAAATACGGAAATCCATGTGGAATCATTTTTATGTATCTCCAGTAATGTCGAATTCTTCCATACCCATCAGCCACTGCATATGTAAGTGTTAAATGAAGGAATGAACGAATCTCCAGTGATCCCTAAATTCATTTCATCACTTGAAATGTGATTATTTATTTGCCCTGGTTAAAAATGTAAATTTAGAGTCTCGGTCTATGATTTTGACATTTCAAACCTCTTAAGAGACCCAACTGAGCTCTTGTTCATATTTAGTTATTCTTGGCAAAGCCTGGCTACAGATAAAAATGATCACTACGTGTTAGTCAATAACAGCTTTTGGGTCTATCCTCCATTCCTCCTTCTAGGATTGCTAACCCGTCGGAATTGTAGGCTTCAATTAGTATCTTAGACCAGAATGTCTCAAACGTAACATGTACACGGGAACCACTCGGGGGTCTTGTTAATATGCAGATTCTGATTCAGCAAGTCTGAGATGGGTTTGGGGTCTGATTTCAACTTGGGGCCTGGCCTTGCCATTTTAGAGTCATATGCATTTAAGTTAGGGATAAAAGCAAAACTAACTTCTCTAAGCCTCATTTGCTCCTCAATAAAACAGGAGGTGATAATAATTCAGGACTAAACCCTGTAACGCTTGACCCTTGGGAAGCCCTGGACGAGGAGTAATAAAGCCAGTACAGACTCTAAGAAGTCAGACAATATAAAGTTTATAGAAACACAAGTGAATGACGGATCTCCTTCCTCAATCCTTCCATCCCTTCCTCTACTCACTCCATGCTGTTCTTAAAGGACCCAGCTCTAGGCTCATTGAGGACTTCTCTAGCTTAGCTTTTCATGAAATTCCCTCACCCCAGACGTTCCGTATTGTCTTTTCATGATTACGTAGCATTCGGTACTGTTTTATGAACATTCTTGGGGCGCGGAGCCTTCTCGGCCCAACCATTTGTCCATTTCTCTGAGATCAGACGAGGTCGGGCGCGTTCAGGGTGGTATGGCCGTAGACTTTTTGTCCATTTCTCAAACCCGGTGACTGTATCTTGTAGTTCTTTTGTATCTGCTTACTCAGTTTTCAGTGACGAGAGCATTTTTTTTAAAGCTACGAGGCATTTTATCAGTAGTAAATACTTGTTGAAATAAATGGAACAGCCCATAATAATTTAATCAGATTATAGTCTCCACTGTGTCGGTAGGATTTGCCCATCAGATAAAAAAAAGGAAAGCCATACATAGCCCACCAGCCATTCTTTTGAATTTTGAATACATAAGCAAGTGAAACACTGCCTTTCAGGTTTTTGCATTCATTTCTGAATCTGCAAATCGCTCCCCAATGATTTCTCTAGAGAAAGTATTAGAGAGAGACCATTTGATTTTTTTTTTTTTAAACTTCACCTCAGGCAGAGGTGATGAAATATTTGTCATTCACAAGAGGTAGGATAAAATATCACTATGTACCCGTATATTTGTTTGTATATATACTTTTTGTGTATACATTTTGTTCTCTGCTCCCTCAGAACAGTTACCTTTAATTCCATTCTGAGGCAGAATACTAAGAAATCATAAAGAGCTTAGGGGGTCAGCTTAGCAGTACACGATTGCCTTCTCCTGGCAACTGGGGGGGGGGGGCCAGGGGGCTGATAATGGCACCTAGTGGGTCAAGGTCGGGGATTCTGCTAAGCATCCTAAATGCACAGCCCAGCCCCCATGGCAGAGAATCATCTGACCCCAAAGGCCAAGACTGGGGCACCCTGAATTGACCCAAAGCATCTTTGCCAGTGACACCAAGGGAAATGTTCAGCCTCATTCTCAGAGGCATTGACTTGTCTGTGTGACCTCCAAGACCAAATGTATTTGGAGATGTAGAAAGCTCAGCCCTTGGAGAATCCCGCTTCCGCCATCTGTGGCCGCCCTGAGTGGCAGAATGGCAGCGCCCCGAGGCGCTCTGCATGGCAGGCTTCCTCTACCTTAGGCTGGGGCCTGTCTTGAGCAGTCTGGGCCCGCACATGCCGTCCTTCAGGCTGTTTCAGCAACATTTAACCCTCCGAAAGCTTATTAAATGTTCCTTAATCCCTTCCTCAAACATGATTGAGGTGCACTTGATATGATCTGCTGTCCCGTAGATTTCCGAGTCATGGCGGCTCGTGTTCAAGACTACCTTCCAGGTGTAGCTGTTTGTGTCAGAGACAGCCTGGGGCCTTCGACCGAGTGGGAAGTCTGCAGAGAACAGGCTGGCAGCCGAGATTTTCACCCAAATGGCGTGCATTTGATGTATAATGGTCTTAATGGTGATACATTCAAAGTGGATTCATTCCACAGTTCCAAAGTTAACTCATTAGATCTGTTCGTCTAGTTCAAATCCATCTTCCAGAGACACCGTTTATATTTATGTAGCTGTGCTTCTTTATCAGCAAAACTGTAGATTCTCAGCTTCTCAACTTGGAGACTTGGAATGTGAGTCTTGGAATCAAACATGAGCCTTCAATGCCGGCATAATTTCCAAGCGCTTGTTCCTGCAGGCAGATGCTGTTTATTTCACAAGAGGTTCACAACGTGAATGCCCCGAGCTGGAAGGGCCTTTGTCATTGTCTAGTGCAATGAGTCTTGCCCTGGCTGCGCATAGATCCCCCTGACTTCCCAAGTGATTCTAACGTGCGGACTTGCTTGAAAAACTTCAGTCTTGCTCAGTCTCTCCATTCCAAACGGGGAAACTGAGGTCTAGATTAATTCATAAAGGCAGGAGTCAGCAAACACTTTAAGGGCCAGCTACTAAATGTTGCCAGTTTTCTGGGCCATATGGTTTCTTTCGGAACTGTTCCACCTGTCCTGGTGTGAAAGCAGCCACAGACAATACTTACCCAAACGGGCGTGGCTGTGTGTCAATGAAACTATAAAAACACGTGGCTGGCCGATTAGGCCCACGGGCTATAGTTTGCCAACCCCTGGTTTAGGTCTCACGACCGGTTGGTGGAAACCCATATGGCTAGACCACAAATACACCAACCTTCAGTAAATGTTCTTCCACTGGATGCAGCCTTCCTGTTTGAGGCAGGGTCTATAACATACCCAATTTCTATAGAAGTTAAATACATACCTTTATGTAAGTTAAGACAAGTATCCGAGGATCTACAATCACAGTGTCTCTGTTTTACTAACGTAATAAGCCAGTCAATAATATTTCTGTCCAAGGTTTTGTTTTTTTGTTCAACTGGAAAGTCCAAAACTAATTTCTTTCGAACAACTGTGAGCAATCTTGAGCTTTCTATCTAATAGCTAGAGATGCCTCCCTAAGAGTCCTTGAGAATGACCATGGAGTAAGGCCAAGGTAGAGGAAATGAAGCCGTCACAATTAATGGGGAGAGTTATGGGTTTGGCTCTTAATGACAATGTTGGTATATTTTTTTTTTATTTTTTATTTTTTTTGCTGTTTGTGTAACACTTCCTCCAAATGCACACATAAAAATAGGTTTGTTGGAAGGTTAAAAAGCCATTGAATCGGGTCTTTTTTCTTGGAGATTGACTTACATTTGTTAGTTACACACATAACGATATTTTTCAGGAAGATGATTCTCTCTTCCATTTTGTGTCTAAAGAATACATTTGATAAAAGTGCGCCCTGTCCTGACGTGTCCTGTTTACAATGATAAAATGGCTTTCTGTCAATGATTTCTCCGAATGGATAAAGATGGTGAAACAAAATGAAATTTGTCTCCCACAGGAAGTGTCCCTTATCTATCTCTATGACACCCCTCTTTACGGTGCCCTTTCCCCGTGATGCCCCCTCTCTGTGATGCCCCCACAGATGTGAGGACAGCTGTAGCTAAGTTTGCTTCTTCCACTTGGCTTACTCCGCCCTAGTAAAACTTCACTGCTGCCTTAATCTTTGGTTCCCGAGGCTCCAGGAGAGTCATTTTTTCAGTGCTGTTGAGAGTTTTATAGCCCTGAGCGGTTTTATGAAATAAAGTGTTCCAAAGGACTGTACTAGAAGATGGGTGATATGAGTTAATACCATGCGTTCCTTCTGACAAGGAAGTGTTAGATGATAAGACAGCTTGCTGAAGGTTGAACTGATCCTTATCCAGATAAGCTCTGCACTTGAGGTTGCCTTTGTAGGGGGGACAATAGGCATAGAAAATGTTGTAAAAAATAGGTTTGTTTGTTTCACATTATCATTGAGAAAACAGCTATAAAGAAGACGGAGTGAGGTCATTAAATGCCGCTAAGCCCTTGAATGATGATTTATACATAGCTGAAATTAAAATAATTTTCATGAAACAAAAACAGTTCAGAACTCGGTTTTTCCCCCTGTTTGTTTGTTTTTGCTGTTACTGCTCGAAGAATACTTACTTATTATTTTAAAATATTTCAAAAATATTTCCCAAGTAATAAATTCCACGCAATAAAAGACAAGCCGAGAGCATAATGCCAGAACATTTCAGGCGTGCCCAAAATGTGGAGGAAGCAATCTCATGGGACTTGGCCATTTCTCTTGTAAGGTCTTAAAACCCCATGGGAAGTCCACGTACGACATGCTATTGTTTGGGAGTTCCACTTAAAACACACTGGCAATATTCAATATTTTTTTCGAAGTTCTGGAAATCTAAAGTATACGCTTTTTCAAATACATAGTTTACTCCAGCAGCCAACACTGCCAAACAGAACTAAAGAAGAAAAGAAATTAAGAAAATATGAGGATTGGGACTACTACAAAGTGACAAATGAAAGTTTTTAAAAGCAACAGAACAAATCAACCCCAGCCTTGTTTGGGGACGTTAAAGTGGCATTGCTTTGGATGTGTTTCTCTCTCCTCTCACCCCCTCCTTCATTCAGAAATAATCATCTTGTCACCACAGGCACACATCCCATTTTGAAGATGTTTTCCAGGAACATGTCCCTGTCTTTAAAAGAAATTTTTTTAATGTTTATTTATTTTGAGAGAGAGAGAGAGAGAGAGCAAATGGGAGAGAGGCAGAGAGGCAGAGAGGGAGACAGAGAATCCCAAGCAGGCTCTGCACTGTCAGCGCAGAGCCCAACGTGGGGCTTGATCCCACGAACCACGAGATCATGACTTGAGCTGAAATCAAGAGCCGGGTGCTCAACTGACTGAGCCACCCGGGTGCCCCTTCCCTCTCTTTTAATTTTGTGATCTGAATATTGGTGTGACTTCAGTCCCTTTGGCAAAGGGATTACTAGATGCACTGAAGGAAAATATGGACCTTTCTCTAATTGTAGACTGAGGAAAGGGTGAAGAACAATATCTTATTTCTTTCAATCATGTACAGCATGTACAACCAAAGAAATCACCTTTAGAGTTTGTCAACCGGTATCACAATCACCTACTATGTGTTGAAAGTCTAATTATCTAGCCTCAAGATTCCACATTTAAAAATTTTTCTTTAATGTTTTATTTATGTTTGATAGAGACAGAGCACGAGCAGGGAAGGGGCAGAGAGAGAGGGAGACCCAGAATGTGAAGCAGGCTCCAGGCTCCGAGCTGTGAGCACAGAGCCCGACGTGGGGCTCCAACCCACGAACCGTGAGATCATGACCTGAGCCGAAGTCGGACGCTTAACCGACTGCCACCCAGGCTCCCCAGTATCTTATGTATTTATACTGTTAAGTTGGATGCAGTCCTGTCATTTTTTATGAAACTAAATTAAGTCAATGACCCAGAGTTGGGTTTTTTTAGAATGAGTTGGATATTAAAATAGAACAATATTTTCCTTTTGCGGAAAAGTCTTCCGATGAAGATTTCAATTCATGATAGACAAGTATTTCCTAAATGAAGGTCTTTCCATTAAGTCCTTGGTGAGCAGCTCCCAGCATGCCTTGGCCCAGCAGAGGTCCTTCTGTATGGTGCAGTTACTGTTGACTGAGATTCCAAATCCTCTTGGTTCTAACCAGGGCCACTCGGATGAAGAATCTTGCTTATTTGCTTTTCTCCCATCAGTGTAACCTTGGAAATCCCAATCTTCCCTTTGAAACACTGACTCCGTCTTTGGTGTCTCCGTTTGCAAAACCAGCACGACCTGTTGTACTCATAAGAGGCATCTTCTGGGCATGTGACAATGGAATAAAAAAGAAAGTGACGGACATGAATGACTTTTTAGAGGATGATGCCGCAAAAGTTGGATGCTGTGGGGAGTGGAGAACGAGCTTGGAATCAAACAGAACTGGGCTCAGGGGCCTAGTTCCAGCACTCACTTGCTGTGCCAACTTGGGAAAGTGACGCTCTTGGAGTGCGTTTCTCCATCACTAAAGATCGGGGTAATAATGCATTCCTGTAGCATTATGAAGGGGACTAGAGCTCCGTAAGATATGCAAAATACTTGGCACACAGCGTATGTTCAATAAATGCTAGCTGCTGTTATCATGACTACTGCTGCTGCTGCTACGCATTCCAAAATCGAACATCGTCAAAGGTATCGAGATTTATCTTGTGGTCCATATTTGATCTTTTGAAGCAGATAAATACTTAGCACACCTCAAATTGGATTCAAAGTAGGTAGACTTTGGGGTGTGGATATTGTTGTGAACACTCGTAGGCCAGTAAGTGTGTCATATGGGGAAGATTATGACATGTTTGGTATGTGGTCGTTGGACTAAGACTTCCCCTTAATGCACCGCGGTTGATTGCACTAAAAATTCTTTGTTTCTTTTTAATTCGAAACTAAAGGAAACTTAAATATAATTGTGATGGGGCCTTCCCATGTGAAGTGGATGGTGTGTCTTCGAAAAGCTTTGAGTGTGAAGTACGATGCAATGGAATACTTCACTTCCTCCGCCACCAATGTCCATATATATTCCGATGCCGTGCAAACACGGATTGATCCTACTCCATGTTCACGTGGGAAGAAGTTAAGATTAGCACAAAGATACCATTGTCGTTAAGGAGGTTACTGTCCAGTAAATCTGGATGCTAGATTACGTCCATGGTTATTTTTGAAATGTTACTTATCATTATAAACTCATGTACTAGTTGTAGGAAAGAAAGCATCCGGAACTGTGAAGGTTCAAGTTCAGTCCTTTGCTTTGCTTCTTCAGCTTTTTATTTAGACACTATTTGTGATGTTAATCACCACATTCATTAAGTCTTAAATCCCCCACCCCAACCCTCATCGTGACTCTTTCATTTCTCAACAACTGGCAGACGTTGGTGAATAATGAGCTACAACATTTTTTAAAGGTATTGAGCGTCTATTCCGACAGCAGAAAGTACCCTATGGAGACATTGTATACACTAGTAGCAATGAGCAAATGTTTCTTTTATTTTTATAATTGTTTTGGAAAACCACATGATTGCCAAAGACAGCATACACATGGTCAATTTGGATTCATCCCAGCCTCTAAAAAAATCTGCAAAACACATTAAGGGTTGTAATGTATACAGTTGGGTGTTTTTTTTTTTTTTAACATGCCTTCCAGCTGTACATTTGTAATGTTTAATGTAGGTGAAAATTCTATGAAGGACTTAATTGATATGATCCAGAGGTTTGTTAGCCATTTTAAATGACCATTGATTTTGCCAAATTTCATTCTGTGCCATAGGAACATGGTCCATGCTGGGTTGCATTAGTGGTGATAAAACTCCCCTTACAGATTTGACTCTTGAGTCAAATGGTAAAATGGCAGCCTGGAAGCAAATGAACCACAGTCCTGGGGAGTGTGATTAAGCCTGGGAAACATAGTGGAAATACCTGGCCATGGAGGGTCCCAAAAGTCTTTGGAGTAAGGTGTTTCTCCCGTAAAGCCTTCCCCCTCCCCCCCATCCCCCACATACTTCTATCCGACTCTTCATTTACTCCACCTGTGCTCAGAAAATTCACACCTGGGATTTCTGTGCTTTAAACTCATTTTGCCAATTTCCTTTCACATTTCTAGGATACTTCCTGAGATGGACCCTAAACTAGAATTCCAGGCTCGCATCCTCAGGATACACTTCACTATACTATAAAATGCAAATAACATAAAACTACCCGTGTCCTCATTTTTAAACCCTCATTGTATTTTAGGACTACAGGAAAGAAAATGCTTGTCAGTTGACAACTTCCCCTTGTTGTTCAGCGCTGATACACGTAATTGGTTATCAAGGGGATGAAATGCACATAGCATGAAATGTTTTCTTCAGATTCCAGTTTTAAAGTTAGTGTTTCGGACATTAAGACGTTGTAATAACCAGTTGTGAATCACTGCAGGGAAAACCTATTACTAGCACCTGAACTCGGTGTTTTCTGTTTGTCTGTAATCTAAAAACAAGCATCTACTCTGCTAATTTGCAACAGCAACTTTCCCGCCACAGGAGAAATGTCGCCCTGAGGGCAAGGCCTTTCTTTTCAGCACATACAGTGGAGAGAATCAAGCTTTTTCACAGAGAAGGAGGCAGATAGGTCCACTGCCTTTGGTATCTTCCACAGAATGTCCAATTACCAAGTGTGTGGATCCTTCTAGAAAGCTCTCGATAGAATCAGAAGTGTTCATTTACGAGAACCGGAAATATTTCCAACTCTTCGGTGGCACCAGGATAACTATGAGAACAGTATAATCTGAGAACTTTCTGCATCACCTTAATTCTTTCTCAGGATTTGGGACTAACGTGCCACATTATTTTCCTAAACTCTGTAGGAGCCCTCATTCATTCACCCACCCTCCCATCCATCTATCCACTCACCCATTCATCCACCCATTTCTCTAGCAAATTCTCTAGAATCTGCTATGCAGCAAACATGGTATCAGGTATTTTGAATCCACTGGGGAAAAAGCGAGGCCGGAGTCCTGTCCTAATGATGCTTTCCTTCGAGGGAGTTCACGTCTTTTGTATCTGAAGTTTTCTAACAAGAAGAAGAGGCAGGGGGTATCTCTGAATGTGTTACTGGAGAATATTGGCACTGGGAGACTTAAGGTGTACCAAATTGACTGTGTGGGTGGGATCCTCGTTGCTTATGCCGTAGATTCAATTCGGATAGAACTCCGTATCCTATCCCTGGAATCCCCTCCGAGGGTGAGATACCAGGTCTCCGATGATCAAGGACACGCTGACTCCCATACTTTGAAACAATGCATAGGATTGTAATTGAGCTACTTTTGTTCTGAATCTCTTTCTGTGCACCACAGAGCATGCTACAGACCACAGCCAGAACTGTTTGTGTGGAATACCAGCAGCCCAGGAAACAGACTCAGGTTATAGGCAGAAGTCTTTTGACTGATTTCCTAACTACTTGGTGCTCTGAAGACTTGGGGAGTCTCTCAGATCTTGGAACCTTGCAAAGGCCCTTTAGAGAGGTCGGCTCTTTAAAGTCTTGCAGGAAGCGTGCAGGATGCTTTGATCTGAGCTTCCATTCCCACTTAATGAATCGCTTGTACAATGGTGATGAACAGAGGCCCAGTCGTCCTATTCTCTATACAACAGGAGCGTATTTAATAGAGACACTTCGGATGTTGCTGTGTCCAATAACTGTTGGCCCAGATTTCCTCCATAAGGTTTCAGGAAGTAAATGGTCATTAAGATTCACGTGAACAGCTCTGGTTTCCACAAGGAGCCAGGAACCCACCTACCCACTATCTTTCACCCTCCCTCTGACCCTAAGGGCTGGTTCTCGCCAGAATCAAATCTCTTTAGCATCCTATGCTAGAGAGGGCTCCTAAGGAGATCTCTTTTCTGGACCTAGGATTTTGTTTAGGGCTAGAATACTCTTTGGGAGCTAGAGGCCAAGGGCAGGAATATCAAATTCTCTAGCAATATCATTCCATCTTGACAAAACAAAACGCACCTTTCTGATTGGCATACCTCCACACTGTTCTACATGTAGATCGTGGCATAATTGTACCAACCTCTCCGAGGACATGTCAGGTTGCCCTTGTATCCTGAGCACCCAAGATGCCATTTTTCGTTAAACCAACATGAAAGTCCCCTTAGGTACATTTTTTTAATGAAAAAATTGGTTTGTTTTTTTTTTTTTTGGTTATTGGGGAAGCTTATAGCTGCAAATGGTTAGTGGTAATTTTCAAGGAACTGGTTAAATGGAAAAATTCGGGAAATCATTATAATGAAGTTCAATCATGAAGAGAAAGTTAAATATATGGGCTCAGTTTCTTTAGGTATTGTGTAAAAAGGAATAACATTGCAAAGAAAAACCAGATAAAAGAGTAAAAACCACAGTGCTAACATTTGAGTGCAGCAGTATTGAAGGTCACAGGTAGTGTAAATTCTCTGATTATTACCAGGCAGAAATGAGCTTTATTTCAGGGAAATGGATCATTATTAAGTCATCTGTCTGATCTAGAGCCAGCAGCACAATCTAATGATTTCATTCCTGGATTATTTTTAATATATACAATTAATGATGTATGGGAAGCATTCGTGTGATTACTTTAACAGTATAGTATCCTCTTAAATTCCTTTTGTTAAGTAAAATAAGGTTGCATTGCAAGAGAGTATGTATTTTCTTAGTAATGCCGTACAATTCCTTGTCTTACAATTCAATAAACCATCTTACACCTGTCAGCACATACAGTCCAAGATTTATTGCCTGATCCAATGCGTAGTAGATAGCTCCTTGGCCAGAGAGCAGTTTCTGAAACTAATTTAATCAAAGTGTTTTTATACTATAGTGAACTCTGGCTTGATGTCCCAAATATGTATTGATGTCTTCAGAAACGTATGATTTAATCCTATCCGAGTTTGAAAGAGAATTCTGATTTGGCTTTGTGTGATTTCTGTTATAGACAGGAAATCGTTAGTTGCATTAATTATTATTCATGTACTCCTTTGTCAAGCAAGCACTTATTGGTGCCTCAATTTGCATGTAGAGCAGTCAGCTAGATTCTCAGCAGAGTGCTGGAGGGTGGAACGAAAAAAATTCTAGGTAAGTAGAAAGACACGACCTCAGACAGTTTATCTGAAGTGCAGTGTTCATTCTGCAGGGCAGTAGTGATTATAGCTGGCTTCTACTGGGGAAATTAAGACTAGACAGCTTTTGGACTTGTGATCATGTGATACTATAGTAATACAAACTTACTCAGAAGATTACCTTGGTGACCACGCATGGACCCGCTTGGCTGGGCAAAAATTAGAGGGATGAAAACCAACACTTCTCGGAAGAAGATGGTTAGAGTGGTAACCTTGAGAAGAAAAGGGAAAGCTGAAGTCAAGGGGCCTTCTAATAGACAACCAGGCAACCCTAGAGAGTGGTTGATAGAATGCATGAAGGAGAGGTCAAAGTCTAAGAGTATGTTGAGTTTAGTTCTCGCCTGGAGAATGGTCATTATCCTTTGTAAAGACTAGAAAATGGAGTGAAATTTCAAAGGGGCAGATGATGCTGTTAAGAAAGTTGAGTTTAAAATAAGGTAGCATTGGGGCGCCTGGGTGGCTCAGTCGGTTAAGCGTCTGACTTCGGCTCAGGTCACGATCTCACAGTCTGTGAGTTCGAGCCCCGCGTCGGGCTCTGGGCTGATGGCTCAGAGCCTGGAGCCTGCTTCCGATTCTGTGTCTCCCTCTCTCTGACCCTCCCCCATTCATGCTCTGTCTCTCTCTGTCTCAAAAATAAATAAAAACGTTAAAAAAATTAAAAAAAAATAAAATAAGGTAGCATCAAAGCTTTGGGAACAAGAGACCAAAGTTTAGGTCACACTTGAGATCTGAGGTCAAACTTTGAATATTATCAGGATAGAGGAGAGAGTCAAAGCTGGAAAAGAATACATGTTGGCTGAGGCAATATTTATGGCTGAGGCATATGTATGTATATACGTGTCTGTGTGTGTGTGTGTGTGTGTGTGTGTGTGTGTGTGATATATATGAAGTCACTGTTTTGTCATCATTGTTTGGAGATGGAAAGAACACATTCTGGTGTAAGACTCACTTGCAGTCAAAATTACGCAGTGCTAAAGTCTGCCTTTAATTATAGTAAAATGTGTTTGATTTGAAAATGTATTCATTAGCTATATAAGGGACGCTCCGTTCAAATAAAACTAACGCATTAGAGAAAAACAATGGTTAGTGGAAGGCCACTATATGATTTACTGTCACTGTTGAACTGTCGAGCCGTCTCTGACGTCATGGGTTAGCGTTCGACCTCCCTGGAGTGTCCGATCACAGTGGTCAACCAAGATCACAGACATTTGAAAATCAGATGACAAAAGTCACGCTGAAACGTTCTGAGAGCGAACTTTAACGTTTGCTTTCAGCTTTGTGTGTTTTGTGTCAAGCCAAATCTTAAAGAGGTGCACTTACTTCAACCAGTTGGGGGGGGGGTGTGGCATTATGTTTTCATCATAAACAGATGAGTTTGGGTCCTCTGCTGGCTGACTGCCCTCTCCCCCTTTCAACACCACTTAAACATTTTTCAAAACAGCATTTATAAGTAATTGAGAATACACTGGGGCAACTTCACCAAGACTGATTTTTTTTTTTTCCTGGAACTTTCTGAACATCTGAGTTCTATCTATGTTTTTATTAGAAAAAGCAATTCAGACTTGCCAACGGTGACGGGGTAAAAAGCACGGTTGACTGAGGTACACATTCATTCCCAAGCCTTCCGTCTGCCATGACATGGGGTCATCTCCCCGCACTGCCCAAATTCTCCAGCCCTGCCTTGTTTCACCCCTGTTTCCCAGTGGAGACTGAAGGAGCTAGGGGCCAAGAATAAGGCCTGATGACAAAGACTGAGTAATAGGATCAAAAGAACAGCACAGGCATTAGTTACCCCCCACTTAGCTTCTCTTCTCTGTAAAAATTTTACTTCCCCCGCCCCCCCCCCCCCCAGAGTGTCACAACATTCAGGTAAGTGGTTCTCAAACTTTAGCACTCCCCAGAATCCCCTGGAGGGCTTATTAAATCACAGGATCTGGGCCGCCTCGAGTTTCTCATTCAGCAGGTCTGGGGCAGGGCCCAAGAGTTTGCCTTTCCAACCAGCTCCCCGGGGAGGAGGCCGCTGCTTGGTCCATGCTACATTTTGCAAACTAGACTCTATGGACAGGACAAGATGGGACTTTGTAATTCGTAATTGTTTTAACTGGCAAGTCTCCTTCCAGTTCTCCGAATATTGGACAGTTTTCTCTCACTGGGTTAAAAGCAAATGGCTTTAAATATTTTTTTTTTAAGCGACATTTATTCTTTGACTTCCTCTTTAGCAAAACATTGTATGTGCAAACCAGGATATATTTCGGGGAAATGGGAGTTTGTTCATTTCCGAAATACATTGAACCTTAAAACGTCTTTAGTCATGTATACACAAAACAACTCTGGGAAAATGGCTTAATCATTTTTTTTTTTTGTAAAGCACCACAAGTAAAATAATTCACTCTCTAGAATTATTATTATTATTTTTATTTATTTTATTATTTTTTTTGGCCAGTAGACAGGTGGCTCTCGATCAAAGACACAGAATATTATGGACAAAGATGGAAGGAATGAAATGGTTTCACTGCGGTTTCCATCATTGTAAATATTTGCATTTTACCTTTTAGTCTAGAGGCTTTTCTAGTCTTCAGGGCAGTTGTGTTGCCGGAGTTGACCTTTCAAAGAATCTGGGTAGGGCAGTGAATCTATTGTTTTGTCATCAAGAGTTCTTAACATTTCCCCCCTACATCTTTGATTTACCACATTAAAAAATCTTGTTGGATTATAAACATCTGTATCATACTTCTGTTATATTTCTGGTGAGATAATTACTGCTGAAATCAACAAACTAAGTTGGTATGATAGTAATAGGTTGCAAGGTCTAAATCAAGGTAACCAGAAGTTCTTTCTAAAAAAAATTTTTTAATGTTTATTTATTTTGAGAGAGAGAGAGAGAGACTGTGAGCGGGAAAGGGGCAGAGAGAGAGGGAGACACAGAATCGGAAGCAGACTCCAGGCTCCGAGCTGTCAGCCCAGAGCCTGACGCGGGGCTTTAACTCATGGGCCGTGAGATCATGACCTGAGCCGAAGTCAGACGCTCAACCGACTGAGCCACCCAGGCACCCCCAGAAGTTCTTTTTAGCCGTTAGGAATACTTGAGTGATTCAACAAAGTATTGCCCTGTAGTTTCCAGTCAAAAAAGTCCTCTGAATTTCTGAACCATAATAATCGGTGTTGCCTGCAAAGCACTGTTTTAGTAAGGTTCCTGGGCTTTTCTATGACAAATTCCCATAAATTCACACTTCTAGTGACATCTGTATGTACTTTTATCCCTGCACTCACTATATGTATATGCTGCATTACAAAAAAAGACTCTTTTTATTCTGAATAAATCTTACAGTGTAAAACTAGTAAAGTGAGTAAGTTATGAATTTGTGTCCACTGTGTTATAGACCCAAAGATTCAGCAGCCCGATGTCTCAGTTTTGAGCAATAGTTCTTGCTTTTGGCTACACATTAGAATCTCCTGGGGAGTTTTCAAGATTCCAATCCCTGGACCTTACCCCAGCCTAAGTAATTCAGACTCTGGTTGGGTGTAGATTGAGCGTGGTGTTTGTTCAGTTCCCCAGGTGATTGCAGCAAACAGGCCAGGGTGGGAACCACTTACCCTGTGATCCGGCATCATCTCCCTCCCTCCCTCCCTCCCTTCCTTCCTTCCTTCCCTCCTTCCTCCCTTCCTCCCTTCCTTCCATAACTTCTATGTGTTTTTAATTTCGACTCCATGAAAATCACCTTGATTGGACAAAGGCAGAATCGGTCCTACTAAATGAGGAGGAAATGGCTGAGTAAAGATGGTCAAGTCAGGGACGAAGGATGCGGTTTGAATTCAAGGAATTTGAGATTCAAAGGTCTAAAACCCGAGGAAGGTTCTGTCTTTGAAGGTTATTCAGGGCTGAGAAACAATGGCATGCTTTCATATTCTTCTTTGATTCTCTAGGCTGTCCCAAATGGGGAATTCTTTTACTAACATTGATTTTGTAAATTCTTAACAGACCAGACCCCTTTGGATGGAATGGAATTTTAATCTATTTTTTTGAGTCAAAGAGTGTAACCTCCCTTGGCTTTAATACTTTTTGCACCTCCCAGATGGGGATGTGAATTTTGTGAACAATATGAATCCTTCTTGGGAATGCCACAAATTCAAGAGCAGAGCTGCCCATGTATTGAATTTTAATAATCATTTTCAGCAGCTGGTCCAGAAAAGGCATATTCCTCTAAAACCTAAAAGTTTGAGGAGATAAATGTTGCTATAGAAACAAAGCAAATCAGAGTGATCGATGCCAAATTATTAGATCAAAGACTCAACTATATTTCCATTCGTTGAAGGCTAAACATCCACCATGAGACACTCAGGTCTGATAAAAATGTTTGATGGTATTAAAACCCTATTTAAGTAGAAAAGTCAGAACATGTTCGTTAATGAGTATCTAACAATGTCATCATCTACTTAAAACGGAGGAAAGGGGATAAGATCAAGATTATTCAATCTCTGAGTGATGGAGGAAGTAAAGCTCGAAGTGACATATACAAACAAGGTGTATGACGTTCATCAGTTTCAGGGGATTTTACAGACATTAATTATCTTGTGCTCTGAGGACCCCTTTGAGGTGTGTCTTATGATTAAGAAAAAAGACTGAGGAAAGTCGAGTGGATGGAAAAAGCGATTAACGAGTGATTCCACACTCGGTGTGTACCTGCAACCCAACGCTTGACACTTATTCACATGTCAGAAAGAACTGACTGATCCCTGTGCTCGCTGCCGTCTTTACCCACCATGCTCTTGCTGGAACAACCTTGATTCCGTATGAGGTCCTTTCTGAGTCTTTTTCAGCCTGGATCTTCTGCTTCTCTGAGCAAAAGTTGATGGAGGAATTGACTCGGACATTTGCGTTTCACCCATGCTTGAAAGCCATTGTTTTCTTTTATGAATGAAAAATCGTTTTGGTAGCCAACAAAAAGAAACGAAAAGAGTCTTCTTTAGAATTTTGGGTCGCTGAATGATTGAAATTTTAGGCATATTCCTCCGCTCTCATAGCACGGATTGAAAATGTTAAGTGAGGGGCGCCTGAGCGGCTCAGTCAGTTGAGCGTCCGACTTCGGCTCAGGTCATGGTCTCCATGGTTCATGGGTTCGGGCCCCACGTCGGGCTCTGCGCTGACAGCTCGGAGCCCGGAGCCTGCTTCAGAATCTGTGTCTCCCTCTCTTTCTGCTCCTCCCTGCTCGTGCTCTGTCTTTCTCTGTCTCTCAAAAATAAATAAACATTAAAAAAGATTTGTTTTTAATAAAGAAAATGTTAAGTGAGCTGAGTTGTTGAAATTTTAAAATGATTTGGACCAACAGAGAAAGCACTCCGTATTAGCCAATAAAAA